>NC_064283.1:7566654-7581142 GCF_019186545.1 Solanum stenotomum
GGGCAAACTACATAAATCCCACTAGTTTAGGTCCTAATTACTAACATTCCCGATAGTTTCAAATATTACTTCATCTACCATATTTCATGCTTAGGATACATGAGTTTGAATCTGCGAGATACATGTATCTACCAAATAGACAATTAATTTTGAAAATTTAAATTAATCAAATCCCTTAATATAAGGCGGAAATCAAGGAAGTATCTATAGTTAATTAATTTCATTTTATTATTATTTGAAATAATAAATTCATTAATATTATTAAGAAAAGACAAAAATATGTATATCTTGATCATGTGATTTGATTAATTTCATTTTATTACTCTTAAAATAATAAATTCATTAATTTAATGTAACTATTATAAATATATGATGTATAAAACAAACCAAATACTTAGATACATAAGTATCATACAAGTACATTCATACATATGTATCATAGAAGTATCTAGTATTAATTTCATGTATTTGTTATATATGTCTAGTATTAATTTCATGTATCTATTTATATGATCTAATATTAATTTCATGTATCTATTTATATGATCTAATTTTAATTTCATGTATCTTTTATATGTATCTAGTATTAATTTGATGTATCAAGTGTCAATTTCATACATTATATTCAAAACATGTATCTTGGATACATAGTATGCATATACACATAATTATGTGTTCTAAATATGAAATGTAGCTGAAACACACGAATTTAGGAACAAATCACAACGGTAGATCAATATCTGTCATATCATTAAATCAAGAACAAAAGTAAAAAAATTCAAAATTCTTCTTTCTTTTTTCTCATAGATACATATAATCTTTACTCAGACACACGAACTCCTAATTAGAGACATGTACACCTAATGTGTATCCAACATTGTTGCACTTGATATGTACTTAATGGTGTATTTGTTCTATTAATTAAAGATTAGCGTAATTCTTTCATCTTATTTACGTTCATAGTTGGTCAGGACATCTCACCACGACAGTGTTTGCTCTCACCTTTTGATTGGTTGATGTTGTTCGCTTTGCCTAGATCTAACGGACCTCCGGCAGAGCCATTGCAAATTTCACTTTTTCGTCCCTCCGACTAATAAAATTTTGAAGAAGAAGGCCCTCAAATCGCCAGAGATGAAATTTGAGTCAACTAAAAAGTGAAATTGTTAGAAAAAAAAATTGTGACTAATTTGGGAGCAAAAAGGCACAAACAAACTACTTGCAAATAACACTAATTGCCATTATATTGTAGCATTCTCTATACAATAAAATATAATTTTCTAAAGCTATTACATTATTTGCATTGAATCAGGTTGTTTGCGGCAGTTGATACTCGTTAATAAGTGGGAGGTGGGTGGGGGGAGATTAGGGTTGGAGATTGGAGGAGATGTTGAAAGAGAAATATATTTAATTGTTATTAAATTGTTAATTGTGAAGTTTAAATGTAAGGATAAGTAATCAATCCTAATTTTAAGGGATGCGAGTATCAAATTGTATCTTCAATAATATATGGTATAAAATATTAAAAGTGGTACTATATGTAATTGTTTGAAAGTAGAGATAATATTAGTATATATGATAGTAATATATGTCTAATAAAGTAGTTTATCCCACAAACAAGGGCTTGATAATTAACGAAAGAAATGACAAGGACAACCACCCTCCCAATAATTCTTGTTCGAAATACCAAAGAAAAAAAAAAGACTATATAGGTATATCTAATAATTTAAGTTAATTTAAATCATTTCATTGATCTAAAATAAAGTGGGAGACATTATCATGTGCAATTAGTATCTCGTGTCCGCCTCAACTTACTTGCCAAATATTAAGTAATTACTACGTTGCTTGAGCATTTGCTAATTTTGGAGTTAAATAAACATTTCATCCTAACAGTCAAGAAAAATTTCGTAGTAAATTAAAAGACGTGCTTCACCATTTGTATTTTAAGATATTTTGATTGGTATATATAACATGTGATTCTCGTGTTTTTTGAAGGAGAAAAATGCTAGTGGAAGCTTACATGATTGACCACTTTTGTTTGAAAGCAAAGGATATCAATGATAATTTTTTTTTAATTAGAAATATATAATGGTACAAAAACTAAAGTAAAACCTATCTTTATTCTACTGCTATTTTTGTGCTACAATTTTTTTTTCCAGAGTAGCTTTCACAAAAAGTTGGTACGTAAAGAAAGGACTAAAATCAGGATAAACACGTGGGCAACTAGTAATATTTTATGTTATTTTTGTGCTACAGTTTTTTGGTTAAATAGAAACCCACCACATTAGGATTAATATTATTTTCTGGGCTTCAATTTATGTGATATAATTTAATTTGCTATGAAAAAAATATTAAGCAATTCAAAATAAGAAATGCAAATAACTGTGAAAAGTAAGGGTCATATTTTGTTAAAAATCAAATTATCTTATTGAAACTGAAATTTTTGATATCATCATGATTTCATGATTCAATATTTAATACACATTTTAATAATATATGTCGGAAAAAATGAGATTGCAGCTTAGGAAAAGTTAATTTGTTATATTATGATTCTGAAAATTAATTTCTCTTATGTTCACTCAACTAATAGTTCAATATTATTTTAAAAATTACTCTGTTAATTAAAAAAAAAGTTAAAATTCATCTGATAAATCGATCCTTAATTTGCATAAAGATTAAAGTGATGCACCTTCTTCAAATATATAGTAGGTCTAGCAAATGATTGTCCAAAAAAGAGAGGACACACCTTCAAATGCATCTTTTTTTTTCGTTTTATCTATATTTAACTTTTAATCGTATGGAAAGCAAGTTGGCGTGTTAGGTCTTAAAAGTATAATAATATGGTCATTGGTCAATGATATAATACTATTCTTTATTCAAACCCATTCGTTCCCCATGAATTGACTATATTATATTAATAAAGTATCTTTTTTATTATAATATTCCAAAGTGTAATTAATTAATTAATTAGAGTATATATTAAAAAGATATCTGAACAATTATATTACTACTATGTAGCATAAATTCGATTACTTCAATGCACCTAATAAATGTGAGTACTATATCTATCTACCTTCGTAGTTGACTTCTCATTTGGCTACTACATTTCTTTCTTATTAGATCTATAAAGAATAGATATCTTCCCAAAAGAAAAAGACTCAAGAAATCAAATAAATCTTAGTACAAACTATGTCACTAATTATAATCCCAGCAACTTGTTACATGTCAACAAATCTAGTTAATCCTTGCAGCAGCAGCAGATCTCTAACTCAGATCTTCAATCCTTTAGCCAATTCTAAAATCAACAATGGTGATCGTGTTCTCACTGTTACCACCTCCAACAGATCTGGTGTTCTACGAAAAACTAACAAAAACACGAGGTAATTTATCTTACGATATTTTGTATGATTCACTTTTCTTTTTATTCTGTCTCAATAAAAGATATTGATACATTTCATAAGTTTCTTTTTTTTTCTTAAATTACGGGTTCAGTCAAAGTGATCATAAAAATTGTGGTGATGTATAGGGATTTAGTTGTCCATGCAACTGCTGAGACAGGAGATCTGCTTTCAAGTGTTGTTCCCTTTTTGCCAACTGGTGAAAATTCTTGGTATGAATTTTTTTTTTAAACAAGTTAAATAATGCACGTAAACTTTGAGTATTCTTACTTAATTTGACATAATAATTAAATGTTATTGGCAGGGTTAGCTGGGCTGTGGGATTAGGTGTAACAGTACCTTTGATAACAGCAAGATTATTAACAGTAACAAGTAAGGATCGGATTTATATATATGTTCAGTTTATTTTTTGGTATACTTTTTATTACTCCTTCCGTTCCATTTCATGTGAGGTAGTTTGACTCGGCACAGAGTTTAAGAAAAAAAGGAAGATTTTTAAAACTTGTGATCCAAAATGAATGATAAAAATTTGTGTGACTGTAAATCATTTCATTAAATGTGTTATTTTTTTTAGACCGACTAAAAAGAAAAATAAGTCACATAATTGAGACAGAGAGTATTATTTTTTTTTAAAAAATTGATTTGGGATCAACGTTCAATAGAGCAAGTTTCACTTGCGGCGGAGACGGTGGAGAAGGTGGCGGAAGCGGTGGAAAAAGTGGCGGACGATGTGGACAGGGCGGCGGAGGAATTTGCTGCGAAGCTGCCGGAAGGTGGAAAACTTAGAGGCATAGTGGAATCCATTGAACATTTAGCTGAAGAAACTGAAAAGGATGCTCAAGTAGTTCAAGATCTCATGGACAAGGTTAATTTTGTCTTTTTTCCTCAATTTTAATTTTCACCTACTTAGCAATTCTTACAAAAAAATATGCAATTTTTTTTTTAAAAAAATTGAGTTAAAAATATGTAATTAATATAAACACTGCATTATTATTATGATCAATTAAAATAAGTCGCAGTTATTATTATATTGTAGAATAGATCTTGAATGGGTTGATTTCATTTTGATCCCTTTGTTATTGATAATTTTTTTTAATTTCAGTCCTTAATGATTATGATATTTAATCTTTAATTACTTAAAATGTGCATTTTTAATCGCTTTGTTGATGAATATTTACAGAAATTAATCTTGTTTGGTATGATTGATGATTATATAGGTTGAAGAAGTGGATGAAAAGTTGGAGGCATTTATCTCTAATCAATTGACAGTGAAGGTACAGAATTCATCAAATGATGGAAAAAAGAAATAATAGATTGGTAATTGTTGTTCTTCCACTTATTATACACTATGTATCATTTGTATTTTATTTTTCTTTAGATATAAGTTTGATTCCACTTGTAAAATATTGGCATCAATAAATATTTTAGTATGTTATTTATATCACTTTATTATAGAATCCACATGGTTCTACAGATGTTTTTCAGAAGTGTACTTATTAATTATTGTATGCTCCACGGGGGAATTATTTATTTATCGAACAATTTGATAAATATATTAAAGTATATCATTGTTTTATTAGCAGCTTGTTATATTTTACGATTTTTAAAGTACTTTCTTGAAAGGGACTTTTGAGAAAATTACATTTAAAAGTATTTTGAATAGATTGCCAAACACGAAGACTGAATTTTTTAAATTACCCATTAAACATAAGATCATATATACTTAAGCAAGTCAATATATATGTCCTATTAAGCCAATGGAAGATTTGTTGACACCCAATTTTGACCCTCCACAATATAAATTAATTATCGAGCTTCTTCAATTTCAAACGATTTAAAATAACTAGTTTTATAAAAACTTAAAAATAATGTATATATATAGTTTACAAATTATTTTAAATAGTTTTGTCACTTTTATAATTTTTAAATAATATATATATTTTATATAATTATGTATATGATTAATGTATTTTATGAATATTTAAAAATCATCTCAAAAAGATTTTATATTTTAATATTTTATTAGTGATGGTTGTAATTTTGAATTAATGAATTTTATGAAATTCAAAATACTTGCAAGTTATTTTTAAAAGTAATTTTGTCTTTTTGTAATCATTTTAAATAATGAATATGTATATTTCTACAATCATGTTATTTTATAAATATTTGAAAATCATCAAAAAAGGATTTTACAATTTTTAGTTAAATATTTTATTAGTTTAATTTACTTTAAGTTATAGTTATAATTTCGAGCTAATTAGTTTTGTAATTAAATTAATTAGTTTATAATCTAATTAATTATTTTATTTTTGTTAAGATTAAGAAGCTCGTTAATTAATTTATGAAAATTTGTCTTGTTGCAATTTTTAGCCAATTGTTTATCCTATCCTTAACCCATTAAAAGACCAAGTTTGGGCCTTACTTCCAATTTCCAGTGGCCCACATCATAATTCCCAACCCATACATACCAATTTGCCAGCCCAATAACCCACAACATTACATACACCAATGTTCTTAACATAATAAGACCCAGCATACGTACAACAACAGCAATACCAAAACCCGACCCCACCCGCGTCTTCTTCCCCTTGAAACGCGAAGAAACCCATAAATAACAAGAGCAGTACCAAACGAACCCTGAGCGTGCTTCTTCTTTACGCAAAAATTCCAGCAATTACGGTGAGAAATCTGCGAAATCGTCCAGACCTGCAGCAATCGGCCCGTCCCCCTTTTCAGAAATTTCCCATCCCTTTCACTGTTCCTTGAAAAAAAAAAGGGAAAGGAATTCGAATTTCAAAATTTAAAATTATGCCCGTTTCCCCCTAATTTCCATCTATATATTCATCTCTTTCGATCACTGTAAAAAAAAAAAAAAAAAAGAGAGAGTGGGAGAAAAATTAAGTTGGAAGAAGGGGGCAAAAAGGGAGGTTTTCGGTTTTGAGTTTAGTTTTTGAGCGATAAAAACATTTAAACTTAAGAATTTTATATCTAGCTTTCTGATTCTAAGTTCCGAGAAGATCGATGCTCAGATTTTCCTAGCTTACTGTACGTATTTAGATTTCATAGTAGAAGAGTCTTCGCTCTCAAGCTCGTTGTCGTCCAGTCGCTGCTCCGAAAGAGGTAAAAACTCTTTTCTAAATCTCGTTTTGGATACAAATAATAGTTAGTTAACTGGAAAATTTAGACTTGTTTCAGTCGTATCTCTTGTTTGTTGCATTGATGTATATATGTGATTGCAACTTATCAAATTTCAATATGTTTAATTGAATCTATTTACTAAGTGTTATTTTGGTTTTAGGCTCTTTCACATTCTACCTGTTCATGTAGTGTATCACTATCTTCTGTCCTTCTCACTGCATCATCACATTAATATTCGAAATATAATCGTAGGTTGAAGTGTTATCCATGATGTTATGTTAATAGCTCGTCATAATAAGTGTTTATTTCTTTTATTATCAAAACTATTTTAAGTAACATTGGTCAAAATCTGGAAATTTTATTCAAACATTGTAGTTGTTCTTCCTTAAAATAATCGTTTTCATGTCAATATACTTCTTTGAAATCTGTGGTTTGATGTGAATATAATTTCATGTTGGCTTGAGCTGAACAGTGCATTCTTAGTATAATTTCTTCACGCATCCTTTGATCTCACATGAGCTTCCGTCGGCCTGAGTTCGTCATATTCATGTTTTCTTTTTTTTTTTAAAAAATAAAATAAATCAGCTTCTATGTTTCTTTTGGTTTATAAAATCTTCATCATGATTGATTTTAATTGTTGTTCGATGTATATCAGATTGCTTCATTAACATGGCCTCTTTATACTTCAAATTGTATATTGAAGGTTAATTACTTGTTAATAATGAGATGATCTACTCCTATGATGCCATTATTATTTCTTTGTAGCTTGCATTGTCATCTATATGTGTGCATTTGTATGTCTCTGTCTAGAACTTTAATAGCTTAGTGTTAAGTTTTCTCTATTGTCTTAGCTTTTGTTTCATTTTCTCCTTGTTTAGCCTGCTTGTCATTGTTAAAGTTTTAGGCGTTTGCTTGTTTATATATATATAGTTAGTTAGTTAGTTCATTTTTGTCTTCTTAAAGTCATATGTCATTTAGGACGAAGGCTTTGGTGATCCTTGGAGTTTTGAGATACTTAAGTTATTCTCATTTCAATTAAAATCATGTCTCATTTGTTTTCGTTATTTCAAATACTAATTTTGTTTTGTCTTTCATTTCTTGTATGAACCCCCTTTCGAGTCCATGGTGGACTTATCTTCCTCGCATTTCCGAGTTGAGCCATAGAGGCTCGATTTTTTCTTTCCCTCTCTCTCGAGTCAGCCCCCCCATACATCCGGAGGCTGTTACAGGCCTCAGAGACCCAACATGTTGCTGGAAATTATTTCAAAAGCCCAAGAAATGGGTTATATACATATTGTATACGGAAGTATACACTCATTATACAGCGATATACAGTTCAAAAACACAAAAATACAGGGCTAAGGCGAAATATAGGTGTTTGGAAGCAGGAGATACATGGAAAGAGCTGATATACATGCCGATATACACTGATATACAGTCAATGTATACAAAAACGGGATTGGGTTAAAACCCAAAAACTTGCAGCGAAGTTGGCCCAAAAAGGGGCCCAATTTCATTATCTTTTTTACTCTCCTAATTGTTTTGATTATGTCTAACTAATTTTATTTAACTCTAACTTTAGAATTATTAATTAACCTAATTAGATTCCCCAAAAGATAAGTTATTTTCTTTGTGTTGGTTAACTTTTAATATTTATTTTATTTTATTAATCAAATATGTTGATCAAATTATACTTTCTAATTAAGTTAAACCTTTTACTCTTAAGATATCTGTTTTAACGTCTCTTCACTTATTCATATTATACTTATTTTAAAATTATTATTTTTAGTTAAAATATTTTTCTTAAATAAACTTTAAAAATGTTAGTTAAAACCTTTCCAATAAAAAAAAATAAAAATGTAAAATATATAATTATCAATTAATTTAAAATGATTTTTATGCCTTAATTTATTAAATTGGTTTAAATTGTTNCAAATGATGGAAAAAAGAAATAATAGATAAGTAATTGTTGTTCTTCCACTTATGATACACTATGTATCATTTGTGTTTTATTTTTCTTTATATATAAAGTTTGATTCCACTTGTAAAATATTGGCATCAATAAATATTTTAGTATGTTATTTATATCACTTTATTATAGAATCCACATGGTTCTACAGATGTTTTTCAGAAGTGTACTTATTAATTATTATATCCTCAACAACTGAATGCTCCACGGGGGAATTATTTATTTATCGAACAATTTGATAAATATATTAAAGTATATCATTGTATTACTAGCAGCTTGCTATATTTAACGATTTTAAAGTAGAATGAAATAAATAAATAAAGATATTTTATAGGTTGAAATATCTCATTTAAATGTTTTATCAAATCTTTTATATGAGATAGTAATTTTTTTTTACCATATAAATGATAAAATAAATATTTTTTCAGAAATGAACTTACATCTCAAACCATATTTGGAGTTTCTAATAACTTGAAATTGAAGATGTTTGTAACTATTTGTCAATCATTTTGCCAATATATTTAAATTGCGACTATTTTTTTAACTACTTTGCTGGCTATGTTCTAATTAGCAACTAGTATAAAAGTTCTTATTTGGTATCATTTCTCTCGATTCAAAGTCAATTAGTTCGGGTAATTCGGGGTTTACTAAGTCTAATTCTAGGGGCTACATCACGCGTTAAGTCTTTACAATTAATAGTTTGTTTGGAAAATTTTTTAACACAAGTAATTTTCCATAAGTTAAAAAATGTAGTTTTCTCCTAAAAGCACTTCCTTGAAAGGGATTTTTGAGAAAATTACATTTAAAAGTATTTTGAATAGATTGCCAAACACTAAGACTGAATTTTTTAAATTACCCATTAAACATAAGATCATATATACTTAAGTAAGTCAATATATATACCCTATTAAGCCAATGGAAGATTAATTCATATTGAAATATTATTATTGTCTCAGTGTTTGTCTTTGGCTTTAGAGGAGTTGTGACACTAGATAGGAAACATGATTTTACTATGTTTGAAATTTATTAATTTTTATGATGACTACTTTTTTGTTTTAGTACAAAGTTTTTATGTTTGGATTTGTTAATTCCCAAATTGTAATGCTTCTGTTGCTAGGTATTTTGCCTTTATAATAATTTCGCTATTTGCATGAAGACAAATTTTGATACAAATATTTTATTTGGATGTTTATTATTTGGTAAGAAGAAAAGGAAGCAAATAGGAACTTAAGCTCACAAAAATTCGAAATTACAAAACCGATTCATTCAAAATACTTAAAAGAGTCGATGCAGTCCATATTTATTTAGATCAGCTAAAATTGCAATTTCTTAGATCCAAAATTAATTAAGAATTTTACGTCACTGAAGAAAAATCCTATATTACTAATATATGTACTTTTAAATTTTGTTTGCCAAACGTAGCAATTACACTTTGTAGCAAATTTAATAATAAGAAGAAAAAGTCTAAACATGTCTCCTTATCTTTATACGGTACAATTACATACCTATTTCATACATAATTTATACAACACTTATATATATATATATATATATATATATATATATATAAATAAAATTGTGAGTGAAATTTGAGGTGCGAATTCGTATAAAAATAAATACATATTGTGTTTGGGGTAAGAGGAAAACTTTTATCATTTTGATAATTATGGATCTTCTTCTGTAGATATAGAAAATTATTCGAAGTTAAAATTTTCTTGCAAAGTTTAGTCACAACAACTTCAGATATTCGGACCTGAAGTATTGTCTTGTGAAGAATAAATTTTAGATATTTCTGCTTAAAGTTTGGTATGAGTAGCAAAAGCCAAGTTCAAGCATATTTTCCTAGAATTGTGGAGACAAAGCAAATTTTAAATATTTTTGACTGAAAATTTTATCTGACTTGCCAAAGCTACCCTCAGACACTTTTACTAAGGTGCATGTAAAGATTGGTTGAAATTTTTAATCATGCGTTTAAAATTAGGCATGACTGACGTACATATAAAAATTAGCTAAAATTTTAGTTATATGTGCCTGCTTATTTATTAATTTTTTTTGTCAAAAATAAATAAATATTTGTTCTTTGAATTTCAATAATCCAACACATAAACTCAACATCTTGAATCTACTACAAATAAACTCAAATTTAAACATAAGTTCAGCTCTATGTGAAGAACAAACTCTAATCATCAATTTGCCAAAACAATAATTAATCCAACAAACTATTTTGTATTCATTTGATTTTAATGTATGCGACTCAAGTTCATGTACAAATTGACTATAGTTTCAGCCAATGTATATCTGTATACATAAATAAAAGAAAAATATTTTTTTATCTGAAGTTATCTAAATTAGGTATTCATACAATAAGATAATGCAAAACGGGAGCAAGTTAAATGGCACGACAAAAATAGGACGTCGATGAAACTTTTTAATTTTCTCCCAATTGAAAATTCAAATGGACTCCGCTCTACGCCTAACCCTAGAACCCATGAAATTATTCACTTTTTTTTTATATATATTTTAATATTATTTAAAAATTAGTGTTTGATTATAAAAAAAATTCATATACAAGTTAAAATCTAGCCATTAATCAGTTTTTGCAATTTATAATTTTATGGCTTACAATAAAGCTTATGAAATAAAGTTAGATCATAATCTATGATTTTATAAATATTAGATGATAGTCTAACATTTTGTTTTCATAAAGGGAAAGGCATAGATTCTCCCCTGAACTTGTTCCGAAAAGTCAGTTACACGCTTAAACTATCATGGTGACCTATTAAACACCTTAACTATTCAAAAGTAAATATATTACCACCTTGAGACGTGTAATACCACTCTCACATTATGTGGTGTATTACACTCGCTGCCACATCAGCGCTACGTTAGAGTCATGTCATAAATTATAATTTTTTGTTTTCTTTTCTTTATTAATTAACTTTTCTTTACTCTAACTAATCCCTAATTAATTATTTTAATTCTCTAATAATTATATCTTCTTCCTCACTAATCCCACCAATTTTCAATTCTCATTTCATCGAAAAATCATATCAGTCCCCACCTTCACTATTGATTTTGTTCTTCACCACCACTATATCACCTTCAATTCTTCTTCTTCTCTATCACCCAACACCAAATATCACCACCACCATTATCAATATCGATTTTTTCTTCTTCACCACCTTCAATTACCTCTTTTAATTGTAACACCCTGTATCCTAGATAGACCAAAATGCAGATTTTGAGAAGTTGCAGGTGCAACCCACAGACCGTAGGTCAGACCACGGCCCATGCTGGTGGTCTGTGGTTCACCACTGCAACCCCTCCCCAAACCCAGCTCAAAAAATCGGTTAAGTCTCGACCCACGGACAGACCCACGGTCCGTGGTCTGTGTCCGTGGATCAAGACTCCTTTACCCAGCCTCTAACACGAACTACGGTCGACCAGCACGGACCGTTGTTTGATACACGGCCCGTAGGTCCCGTCTGTCGATCACTCCGACAACAGTTAAGTCAAGGGTCTTTTGGTCTTTTCCTATTTCGTTGGACCCCTAAGCTACGTCGTTTAGACCCTAAATTATGAGGTTTTATTCAGTTTAAGCCTAGAAACATAACTATAACTTACCTAAGTTAAATCATTAATCAAAACTTAGAAAATTATAACGATAAGAGGAGAAAGAAGTCAAGAACCCTAGTTCAAGAACGCAACAAGTTTTCTTCAGTTCCAGCCCAGAAATCCGTGAAATTCGTCACCAGGTATGTGGGATTTCACTAATGGGTTCCTTTCATCCATTAGGTCCCTAGTTTTCAGTCAGTTTCTTGATTCTCTTATTATGACTAGACCTAGGGTTTCTTGAATATTAGAATTATTGGATTCTTAGCTGTCAGAATGATCCAAATCAGATTAGTATGTTAATATTCAGTTTATTGCATGAATTTTAGAACCCTAGCTATGTATTTCTTTAGTTCTTGAATTACACATACTAGGTCAGATATTTCAGCTATTCAGTTATACATGCCTCAGTTATTAATTTATCAATATCAGTTTAATTGTTGCATACTCAGTTTTGCATGTTCAGTTCGAGCTATCAGTAACTTACAGAAATTCAGTCATAATGTGTTAATTACTTAATCCATTGGGAGTAGCATAATACCGAGTTGGACTAAGGTTCAGTGTACCCAAATAGTCCCAGAACTACTAGCCATGCAGGTTGTAAGTCCCCTCTGTGGGCATCATTTCAGTGATCACGCCAACATGCCTCTATACCTCTGGCAGGGTATATTGGGTTCTCTCGATGGGGCGTATACATCGAACTCCACATTTAGCTCATGTGGTTTTATTATCGGTTATTAATAGCTCCCACAGTTCAATCAGATTCTATTGCATTGACCATTTATCAGTATAGTTAGTATTCAGTTTCAGCATGTTATAAATTGGTCACTGCATTCAGTTATCTCAGAATTCAATATCTATATCATGTTCAGATTATGTCATTGCTTATTTGCTTTATTCAGTTATATGTTATTCCAGTTGTATTCTATCATGCATGCTCAGTACCTTTCAAGTACTGACGCATACGTGCACTACATCTTCTCGTGATGTAGGTTCAGGTTCTCAGCAGTTCCTGATCTCCAGTTCAGCAGAATCAGTGGTGAGTCCTCATTCTCCGAGGACAATAGTCATGAGTCTCTTTTTAGTATTATTTTTAGTCCTTTAGTTTTCAGTTTTGCTGAACTTAGCTGGGGCCTGTTCTAGCATTTCTAGTCAGTTAGAGGCTATTTTTCAGACATAGTTAAATTCAGCTTAGTATTGAGTTAATATCATCTTTGTATTAAACTCATCAGTTATCATTTATCTCAGTTATAGTATATGGGTATTCCCCATCTTTTCATTTTTATTTGTGATTTAGCTCCCGCATCAATTTATTATCTTTAGTATGCTCATGATCAGGCCAACAGGGTTAGCTTGGGATCACTTGTGGTCCTAGGTCCCGTGTCCGCGTCTCAGGGATAGTCTCAGGGCGTGACATTAATGTTTGTCACCCGCCACCCATCACCACCAAACCCATAAAGCTGCTATTACCACCAAAATGAAAAATTTATTAACAACCAAAAATTCTTTAACAAAGCCAAAAAAAGAAGAAGATAGAAGCAATCAATCAAATTTTTTCTAGATAAAATACAATTATTCACTAACAAATCTATGGGAATTAACCTAATTGCGAATCAAAAAAAAATTGTGCTCTAAGATTGTGATAAAAAATAAAGGAAAAATGCATAAGTACCCCCAACCAATGCCTGAAATCTCAAAGACACACTTAAATTATACTAAGGTCCTATTACCCCCCAAACTTATTTTATAAATAATTTTTTCGGCCTACGTGACACTATCTTCTGGGCCCAATGCGTCACTACAAGAAAGTATACTTTTTGCTACGAAATCTAAGCTATGAATTTGAAAATTGTAGCTGTTATCTAATAATAGCCATAAAAATTTAAATTTCGTGGCTATCTAAAAATTTGTCAAATTACTTAGCCACGAATATTAAGTTGACAAAGCTAAATCCTTGTATTTACTATAATTGCTAACAATAGTGGCAATAATTATCTAAATAGCTACAATTTTATTGCTACAATAAAATTGTGTAGCTAATTATAACTTTTTTGCTACGCAATAAAAATAATTGTAACAATAGTAACTCTTTAGCCATAATACGTTATTTGAAATAAAATATTATAGCAAAATAAATAATTTTGCTTCAAGTTATAAATAGATGTGACAATAGATAAATGAAATAGCCATAGAATTTTTGCTACCGAAAAATTTCGTAACTAATTATAATTTTTTGCCACAAATTTAAATTTACCGTGGTAATAATAACCTTTTATCCACAATAACTTATTTGAAGAAATATTTGTAGCTAAATAAATAATTTAGCTTTAAGTTATAAAATATTGTGGCAATAATTAAATGAAATAGCCATAGA
>NC_064283.1:7584521-7605861 GCF_019186545.1 Solanum stenotomum
TTTTTTTTTACAATATAATTTTTTCCTTCTTCTTTGGATGTGACTTTGTAGTGATTGAGACAAAGTTAGTATAATCAACTTCATACTTAGAATTAACACTATCAGTGAGATTTGAAATATAGATATAGCAACTTTTTAAGCATTAAAATCTCTTATCAATAATTATTGCAAATCATTAGTTTTTGTTGATTTTTTTTATTTTTTATTGCTTATAACTTTTAATGATTCAAAGTTTTTATTTGCAGGATGATTGGTGTTTACTTCGTTGGATTTGGATCTTTATTTTTTATTTTAATATATTGTTAAAGTTATTATGTATACATATTTAATGTGAAGCATTTATTTGATAATATTATTTAAAAATAAGTTAAACTTTAAAATTGTCAATAAATTAATATTTATAATTACATTTATCAATTAACCGCGCGTTGTGCGGGAAGGTGTACTAGTTTAACTAATAGTCAAAAGAACCTTTGCATAAATCATCTCCTTGAGTCCAACATTTAAATACACAAACAAATCTTTTAAGTTGTAACGGCTAGATCTTCCACTTCAATTCGAAATTCCAAACAATCACTATAAAGAAAAAAAGATATATATATACAATTCAGACCCCAAAACCCCTCATTTCAGACCGCAACCGCTCTCACTTCGCACAACTCTCCGATCAAATTCTGGTAGCCGGGAAGATCGATTTTCAATTCTCATCGCCGGAAACATTTAATCGGAGTTTACGGTTTGTTTGAAGTTTCAAGATGGATCTTTCGCAAGAGACCGAAGATTACATTCGTGAATCGATTGAGTACTCTCTTGGTCTCCCTGTTTCGTCACAAACGCTTCAATTAAAGCTTCGAGCATCTGAAGAATCCCTTGTTCGTCTTCGGAATCAGTATTTTTCTCTACAAGCCAAATTGAAAGAGAAAGATGAAACGATTGAGCGCACTAGGGTTTTTACCTTATACTCTCCTCTTTGATTTACTTTAATAAAAATACTGAAATGTTTGTTTCAAATATTGATCTTCTTTTATTTATCTTTGTATATATAGAAAAATTCATATGCTTATGTTAAGATTTTATTTGATTTTGTGCTTCTTCTCTTAATTGTTGATGTTTTTACTTGTTAGGCTGAGTCAAGTATGAATGCTTCGGCACTGAAGAGGTTTGTGGATGAAAATCAGAGGTTGGCGGTGGAGTGTTCGAATTTGTTGGCTCAGTGTAAGAGGTGGGAGAAAGAGTGTGCTTTGTATGATCATGACCGTGAGGCATTAATGGATTTTGGAAATGAGGCAGATGAGAGAGCAAAGGAAGCTGAGATTCGTGTTCATGACTTGGAGGAAGAGGTTCGAAAGTTATCTGAAGAATTGCATTTCTACAAGTGTCAATATGAGACCCAAGTGGTATGTAATTCCCCCCCTTTTTTTTTTCTCTTGGTTCCCTCCCATGTTTAACTTTATGTTTATTCAATGTTATGTGGTGTTATTGATGAATTGTTTATAGCATTTATCAGGCCAACATGGGTGACTTCCTTTTAATTTAAAAATTTAATGTTGTTTTGAATGTACTAACTTAGGTCTCCAAATATTGTTTATTTGGATCAAAGTATTTACAAAATGATTTATTGCATAAAATTTGGAACCAACTAAGTATGAACAGAAGTTGTGAAGAAAAATTAGGGGTGCTTATATTACAATGTCTAGTATGAAATGGAGGTTTGCATATGAAGTTTTGTGTGATAACCTAGACTTAAAGGCAAATTCTATAGAGTGGTAGTTAGACCAACTATGTTGAATAGTGCGGAGTATTAGCCGGTCAAGAACTCTCACATCCAGAAGATGATGAGGATGTTGTGATAGGTGTGTGGGTCCATACTAGAAGAGATATAATTAAAAATGAAGATAACTAAGACAAGTCGTGAGAAGTAAGGTTGAGATGGTTCGAGCATGTGATGAGGAGATGCACATATGCCCAGTACGGAGATGTGAGAAATTGGTATGGATGGATTTAGGAGAGGGAGAGGTAGACCAATGAAGTATTGGGGAGAGGTGATTAGATATGATATGACATAATTGTAACTTATCTAGGACATGACCTTAGATAGGAAGATGTGGAGGACATGACCTTAGATAGGAAGATGTGGAGGACATGACCTTAGATAGGAAGATGTGGAGGACATGACCTTAGAGAGGAAGATGTGGAGGACACAAATTAGGGTAGAAGGTTACTAGGTAGGAGTGTGTCCATACTAGTAGGTAGGAGTGCTACTAGTAGTCGTAGGACTACTCTTGTAGTTTCTTGTTCTTCGATTTCTGTGATTATTTGTTATTTAGTGTAGTTTCTTTGTAGTATTATTTTGTTGTAGTACTATTATGTTATTATATATTGTCTATTGTACTTTCATTATGTCTTTTCCTAGATTGTTTTTGCCTTGTGCCGGAGTTCTATCAAAAACAACCTCTCTACCTCAGGTAGAGGTAAGGTATGCGTACACTCTACCTTCCCAAGACCCAACAATGTTGGACTACATTGTGTATGATGTTGTTGTCGTATGTAATACTATTATGTACATAGGTATGTTATGAAGCACACAATTAGCAAGTCTTGTCATCTTATAGCAATTATATTGCTTCATCCAAGAAGCTAGTTTTCTCACACATTTTCTGATAAACATTGCTAATTGGTGGACGCTCTCAACTTTTCGCCCAAAGGGTACTTCAAGATATGTTGTGGTAAAGTTTCTACTTTGCATCCCAGAGTACTTTTAAGAGATTCAGTGTAAGCTGAATGCATTTACTTGAAATAGATGATAACAGATGAATTTTTGCTACAACATTAATTATTCACATTTTTTCATTAGGGTTTTTGATATCTACTCAAACATGAAAGAGGTTTCCGACCCAGAAAGCTTCATAGAGCTGTTTTATCTAGATATCATGAGGCTCACTGCTTTGTTGACTCCCCAATTTTTCAACCATGGGTTATGATGTGGTTAAATAACTCTGATGGTAGTGTACATTAAGCTAGAGGTCTCTTAAACCCTATGTTGTACCACTGTCTCCATTTTTAGGGTTTTAGGCATAAGGTCTCCACTTTTGGATTTTCAGAATTAGGTATACGTACGTTGTTAATTGCCTTATTCAACTATGAGTTATGATGTGATTTATGTATCTTTGATGGTGACTTACAGTTTGGTTTGAGGCCATACTTGGCAACAATATGTCCATTTATTCTTAAAGTAAAAGTTACGAAGTCGAAAAAATATCTCTGGTAACAGTGTATATTTAGGCCTAAGGTCTCTAAAACCTACTAGTGTCACACTTTTTTTTCCGATAAGATCTCCATTTTAGCATACACATATGTCTTCTATGATGTTGGGAGTCTGGCAAGCAAATGCATTTTTAACTATTCCCAATTTTTCATTAGGATCTTTGAAGTTGGTTCTGACGTGAGAAAGTTTTCGACCCAAATGCCATACAGCTGTTGTATCTGGATAATATGAAGGGTTTGACTTTGTTGATCGTCTCATTATTTAACCATGAATTATGATGTGGTTGAAGTTCTTCAATGGTAGCGTTCATTAGGCCAAGGTCTCTCAAACCTTGTGTTGTGTCAATGTCTCGATTTTAGGATTTTAGACATATGATCAATGTTATGTGAATTCTCCCATGTCGTTGTTGACCGGTGTTGACATGACAACATTGGCATGCCAGTGGAATTGTTGTTGTCTCTGTCCAGGTTCCGATAGGGAGTAATTTTTGTTCTCCATTTCCTATAACAGAATTGGGCTTTTAGGCCCCTTTTCTATTACATTTTCCTACTACTCTTTATTGGTCTTCTTCTTTTTGTTTTTGTTTGTACTACTATATATGTGTTAATGTAGAACAAACTAAGTAGTATTGTAGACATATCAATCCTTATAAAAAAAATAGATACTTAACTAACAAAACATTATATTTATTTTGACTCTCAATGGCCTTTCTATATATCGGATCCTAGATTTATGTGATTTATGAATCTGACACCTAGATCCAGTGTCGGATACTGGTAATGTAACATAATATTAAGTAATGAAACTCCTGTCCAAACTTCTGGTAGTTATGAGAATGAGAGAGCTTATTGGTCTAATTTTATTTTCCCTTGATATCAGTAAAATAACTGGTGATTGCTTTGTGAATAGCACTTCCTTTCTCTTTCCCGGGATTCAAGTTGTGCCTTTTCATGTATAACGGCCATTCAGATAATTAGATCCTTCTTCTGAGGATATGCAATTAGCCCTCTGATTACTTGGAAACCTAACTAATTGGCTGCTTGGAAAATAACATGGTCAATGTAGTCGGTCAATTAGTTAGTTATAGATCCTATTTGATACATCTCTAGATTGCTAGAAGTAGAATCTTTCTTCTTGAGGCTAATAATTAGATTACTTTACTCATTCTTGAAGGATGACACAGCCACAGATGATGCTTCGTTGGAACAAAATCTGCTCGACAATTTGCTGGAAACTGTGATTGGTAGAGATGATGCTGCATCGACAGCACATGCGTTTCTGGAGGCAAATAGTGGTGTAGAAGTTTGTCAAAGGTTGTTGACGAAGTGGAAGCGGTGAGTTCAACTTCTGTTTCTCCAAATGTCTACAATTTTGTGTTTTGTTTTAATTTTTAGCTGAGCGCCTTTTGCTTTGATAGATTGAGGCCATCAACACAAAAGGTTATTGCTCTGGTTGCTGAGGTCAATACTCTGCGGAAAGACAAGGAACATTTGAGGATAAACCTCCATAAAGCTGAAGATGAGGTGAGTAGATTTAAAGAGAAAGAAAGTGTTTGATCTCCTGCCTGCCTAGTAAACTAAGAAAAAAGGGATAATTTTCTGATTTTAGGTGAACGTATTGTTTGAACAAAACAATGTTTTAGTTGAGGCAAATAAAAGGCTGATAAGGCTGTACCAGAAAGAGAAACACACACCTGGTTCTGGTGGAAAACCTTCTTCTGGCAAGGTAAGCTTATACGAGTTTCTTTTAGCCTGTTCTTTTGTTTCCTCTCTATGTTGCGCTCATAGCTTAAGTTTTGTTTAACCTTTAACCAGTGCTCGCAGGGCAACAAAAGGAAATCAAGCCCTAAGATAAGCAGTCCAGTAGAGGGAAAACTTGATTTCAGCGAGGTTGATTCTTTGAGGCTACCTTTATCACCTTTGCGAGCAAACTCACCTGAATATAGATTATGCAAGAAGTAGCAGAAGAAGTTCCTCCTTCCTGACCAGTTGCAATTTCTTTTGATCATTTTAGGCTATTCTTGCATTTAAAAGTGTTGTTACGATTCTCGGTAACTGTAAAAAGTAACATACTACATTCTCATCTCCCCTATATAGCCTTGAAGAATTTGGTTGTTTTTCGCTCTTGTAAGGAAATTATTGTTAGTGCATTATGGATATATTTTGCTTGTGTTATATTGCAAAGTAGGGATTTTTGGTTACTGATGGATGAATCTTGCGACTGCTGCATGTGTTCTTGTGTTAAAAGTCAATGGACATGATTTGCCATTGATCTTTCAATTTCCATATCCTAGTGTCGGGATGATTTTTTGCTCAAAATTCCTGCCATGGGACTGACTACTGTGGAGCCTGCTTGTCGAATCGTTAGATGTATGGAACTGTGAAAATGTTTTTTTTTCAACAACAATTAGTTCCAATTTTGTATTCCAAATTTATGTTTTGCTTGGATTTGATGGTGGTTGGTTGTTTTTGTTCTTAAAGGAGATCTTTTCTTTTTACCCTTTCTAGAAGCTCCTACCTTTTTGCTTCCTTGGTGACTAAGCTCAGAACCTTAAGGTTGAAAGTGATGAATATTTATCATCCGAGCAAGTTCCTCCTTCCTATTGAATAGGAGAATCTTTCTTTATTTCTTTTGGATGAAAAATGTGAGTTTTTGAGTTTTGTTGTTAGAAAATTGGTCATTACCTCAGAGGAAAATTATACGTGTGTAGATCCTTGACGACACAAAGGAAGTTGGAATAAAAAAGGCATAGCTTTGGTGGTCATCACTCATCACAAATGGATTATATTATTTGCAGGCTTCTTTTTGAATCTCAGAAAAAGAATGGTTCAACATAATAACAACAAATTTAAATAGACAATCTGACTATATGAAAATCTTGATTGAATTTTTTTTAAAATCACTTTTTTTCCGTGTAGTATTTTGGAGTTAATTTGATTAATTATATATTTAAATATAAATTAGAGTAAATTAATTTAATATTTTAAAAATTAAAATTTTAAAACTTACGCTAAAAACACTAAAAGTTATCATTTATGTCCTAGACTGATGACACTTGCTCAATCTCTAATGCGAATTCGAAATCTTTGGAAGAACCAATCTCGAGAGGAGATGATTCATACTGGTGTGGAAGGGCTTCACATCGAACTTTCATTGATATATAGAAAGACACAAAAACTAAACGTTGCACACCTCAGAGGTGAGGGGACTAGATTTGAATCTCATTTACTATGACTAGTTTTGAACTTGGAGCTTCATGGTGCAAAGTAAAGTTCAAAATCATCCCTCCACAAAGTTCGCCTTTGCATGTTACTCTCTCCGTTCACTTTTACTAATGTTGAGGTTAAAATAGAAAAAAAAATATAATTTTTCTTGATAAGTTAAAAATAAAGTGAACACATGAAATATGATATTATTCATATTTTATAATAGGGAAAAAGGACAGATATACCTCGAACTATCATAAATGGTATACCCTTTATACTAACGGATAAACACGTGTCATAATCTTATCCACCGACTTGACATTTATTAAATATCGGATCGACAAATAAGATTGTGCCACGCACCAATGTCCCAAAAGTATAACGGATGATATCTGCATACCATTTATGATAGTTTAGAGATATATTTATTCTTTTTCCCTTTATAATATTAAATAAATATTACCGTATTTAATTTGATTCTTGAAAAATGAATTTTAATTTTTTGGGAGGGAGGAAGCGGTTTATATTACCCTGAAAATTCCAGTTTATGACCCTTATCCAGTAGTGAACTATCCCCAACTGCAGCTGCCTTTGAATTGCCCATTTACACAACTCTTCCGCTTCATCAATGGCGTTACTTCGCTTACTATGTTCTCCATCTCTATTTCCTTCTTCATCATCCACTTTGTTTCCCCTTCACCACCATTCTACAACTCCCATTTTACTATCCCCATCCTCCATTTCTTTGCGAACTCCTTGTTTCTCCCCATTAATCCCCATCAAAGCTCAAAGACCTTACCTTTACATATCCAATTGCTCTTCGTCTGCCCAAACTCCAGAAACTGCACAAGACCTAGAAGAACAATTAGAAGATGAAAGTTTGAAAAGAAGAGTGCTTGCTCAGAATGCTCCTTGGACCTATACAGCAAATGACCTTCGACCTCTATTTGAGAAATATGGCACTGTGGAGGATATTGAGGTTTGCACCTTTTTAAAATATCTGTTTTATGTATGTAGAATTATATTTGTGAAAACAGTTACAAGGGTGCAGGATAGGGTATGAGTATAAAGTTTAGAGTACAACAACAACATATCCAGTATAGTTCCACAAGTGGGGTCTCGGGTTTGGGGAGTGGAATGTACACATACATTAACCCTGTCTTTATGGGGAGATAGGTTAGCTATGATTTTTTTAGTAGTATTGGAAATTGAAAAGTTGGTTGAAGTTAGTGTTATGGATTAATAATTTCGGAAGGAAACTGACTTATTTCCATAGGTGAAAAAGTCTACTTTTGGATGGAGAAATTTTGTTTGTAATCAAATATTGGTAAGTAGGTGACATGATAATGATACTAGATGCAGTATAAGGTATGATGATGATTTCTAGTATTGAAGGTTGGAAGCATCGTCTTCATGTTGGTTGAATTTGGTGTTATGAATTAAGAATTGTGATTTTTGGAGAGGAAAATGACCTCTGACCATAAGTGAATGAAGTCATTTTTCCTTTTGATGAAGAATTGTTTTCAAGGAGATTTATCTTATAACCAAATACTGAAAAATGGTTTCAGGTGAAAAATATTTTTCGCCATACCAAACTTGCCTGTACTCATTATGTTTCTTGAAGGTTCGATTATACTTTTTAAGTTTTTCTGAGATGGGTTAGTTGTCTGTTGTTTGTTCTCAAGGTTGCTATGTATAACAAGACAAGAAGCAGGGGTTTGGTCTTTGTCACAATGGGCTCGCATGAGGAAGCTAAGGCAGTTCTTGAAAATCTTGAAGCGTATGTAAGGATTTCGAATGTTAACTCTTCCTGAAAAATTCTGTCACTATTTGACTTTTTTGAGATGAGTTTGGGTTACATTATTGGTTGTTAACACTTGACAGGAACTTGAGGGTAGACCTTTGAGACTTGCATGGGCTAAGCCAAAGACTGAGAAACCTTCTTCTCCACCACCATCCAAGCCGCTGCCTATACACAATCTCTTTGTGGCTAATTTACATTTTGAAGCAAGGTCTAACGACCTGCTGGAATTCTTTAAGGCTAATGGTGCAAATGTTGTTTCTGCTGAAGTCATATTCAATGATAATCCCAGACGATCTGCAGGATATGGATTTGTTTCACTTAATACCAAGGAGGAAGCTGATGCAGCATTATCCTCCTTTGACGGAAAGGTAATTTTGGGTTTGGCTGCTTGTTGTGATGAATTTCAGTTTCCATTTATTGAATGTTCATTGCGGTTCCTGTAGTTTATTTACTCTTTTGAACTTGAACCATTGGATCTGGTTAATGTCGAAAACCTGATTTGAGTATATCTTCATCCATAGGAATTTATGGGAAGAGCTATAAGGGTGGCACAGAGTAAAAGGTTTCTTAGAGAAGAGACAAAAAAGGCTATCCAGTCCCAAGAACTACCATCTGAATTGATCTCTGTGGCAGAATGAGCTAATGCTGCTGAATTTTGGAAGTTATTCCTCTGAGGAAGTGAGTTTCCATGACTTTTTGTTTGTATAGTAGAATCCAGGCAGATATCTTCAAAAAATTTGTGTCAGAAATTTTTATATAGCTTCATGTACGTTCCCTGTTCCTTTGGTTTCCTCTATTATTCGGGATTACTTTCTTTTTTCTATCTCTTCGTTTTGTTTAGAGGTGCGGAAAAAATGTTTAATCAAGTATAAGTTTCTAGAGAAATGTCCACTACGGAAATTGAATACAGTCCGAAGGTGACATCTCCTCTAAATTCTCATTGCAAGAGAATCACTACCGCTTGGCATATTCTCTATGATAATTGAATGCAGTCCCTACGTGACATGCCATGTATCCTTCAAGGTCTCATTGCAAGAGAATCAGTATTTCTTTGTCTACCCAGATATATGAAAATGCGTGCTGGTGACATATTGGTGCTTTGGGTAGTTGCTATGAAACAATATTTGCTCTGGCAAATTATGAATCATTACGGACTTCCCAGCATTTGATATGTTTGAAAAAAATTATCGACTTATTGTTCTTTTTGTTTAGAAGTTTGATTAAATCAATTCATTGTAGGATATTTTAGCAGATATATGATACTACTGAGTGGTGATCGGGGGTATGGAGTAGGATCATAGCTATCTGTTTCTTCCCGTGTATTAGTGTCTTCATTTTGTCTGTTTTTCCAACATATACACTCATCTCCTTAATGTTATGAACAAGCATTAAGTTTTTAAGTTGTAGTTTTTCAAGATTAATTGTCAAACGTAGTTCTTCCATGTATCCTACTTAGGTGAACCCATTTGGTTATCTATTCCATAAGTAACATCCCAATACCGTAGGGTACCTTACTTTGTCTCTGTTCACACTCTAGGCCGCATTTGCTCCTATTTCCTCGTACTAATATAACAATTCATAAATGTGTAAGGTGCATTGTGCTCTCTATTACACTTCATTTTCCACTTATTTGCACTATCACTTTCTTTTACATCTACTTTTTATCTTGACAATTTTTTTTGTCTGATTTTAAGTTTTTAGCACCTGTGTCTTGAATCAACAATTAAGAGATCACTTAAAACGTATGCACGTCCTTCTTAGAGAGCACAAGTCTTGTTCTGAGGTTTATTGTTAAGTTACCAAGATGTTACTAAAAAGATACAAAAGACCTGCAGGGCATGGGAATGCAGTCAGTTACATCCTTCTTCCAAGTAAGTTCTAGAAAACTCATATATTGGCTAAGACCATCCACCATACAACTTCTACTCCAGAAATATAAATTTTAGAGGCAGTTATCCTTGATTTTGGAGATATGATTGTTCTGACTTTCTAAACGTGTCTTGTTCCTCTCTAGCCAAATGGTCCAGAATATACATAGAGGGATGGTTATTCTCAAAAAAAAAAAAAGATACAAAGAGGGATGGTCCTCCAGATCTGCTTCAATACTCTAGGAGTTCTTTGATGTTGCCAGCATTCCATCAAATCTCTTACCTTGAGTGGCATTACCCAATAGATTCTACATATACTTGGGAACAAATCCTAGCATTGTCTAGTTAGTTTGCAGAGTATGAGGAGGTGATCTACTGTTTCTTGGTCATTCTCACATAAATATCATCTATTGCACAATAGGAATCCTCTTTTCTGCAATTTATTTTATGTTAAGCAGTCCCCCCAAAGAGGCAACCTACTCAAACCATACTGCCTTGACAGGTGCCTTAGTCTTCCTAATCGGTTTCCAAGGCCAGTTATCATCCCATTGATCAGCTTGCTTCATTAGTAAACTATAGCAGTTTGCTGACAGAGAAACTATTGTCTTTACTTGCTGCCTAACTGAGAGTATCCTGTTAGTTTTGAATAATCTGGAAGGGATCCAGCATCTGAAGTAGGTTACAAAAGCCTTCTACGTCCCAGTCATTCAAGTTTCTCCTAAAGCTTAAGTGCCACACTGTGATTGAAAAAAAATTGACACCACACCATATTTGTTGGTACTGTATCACCATGAGTTCACCATGATTTGTAAAACTCATAAGGACAATAGTAAAACCTTCTCCACCTCCAGCCATGCTCACACTTGTTTCTGCTTTTATTGAAAAAACAGTTTCTTTATTATCCTCTCATTCTCCATATCTTGTTTTTAATAATGCGAGTTAGTAAAGTGTGATCTACCATGAAAGACAAATAGGGAAAGTCAGCTAGATTAAGTTGGGTTAGATCCTGGACTACCAATTAGTAAGTGAAGTGTCTTCTTTACCCAAATTAAATGTCACAACTCTTATAACAGGAGATACCACTTGAACTAGGCATTGTTTTATACTGAATGCCATTTGGGAATACAAATGGAGGTTTCCTTTTATGATACTTATAGAACCGTGTATAATCCAATGAATAATATATGTTCCGACAATCCAACTCCAAAAAGTAGGGCTCAGCAATGCGATGTAAATTGTCATGGCATCAAGCATCTTCTGTTTAGCCCCTAACATGAAACTTAAATTTTGAAGTAGCTTTTAGTTTTATATCACGGTGCTTCATGTCAATAGCTTTGTGGGGTTTGGGAATTTTCATTAAGTATAGCTCCTGAACTATAAGATAGTCTGTGGGATTACTTTCCAAAAACTATTTGTCCTGCTCCAAATTCAATCTTCCTGTTTGATTGCTATGGATTTTAAAATGAGAGGTATATAGAAAGGCTATGGAAGCCTGCTGATGCTAGTTTTTACCGTCCCTTTTTCTTCTTTTTTTAAGTACCTTTTTTGTCTTTAATTTCACCGTTCCCTACGTGAAATGCAGTCACTGAGTTGTCTATTTTTCTCTTTCGTTCTTTCCCTTCTTCTCTGCAGTATCACTCTCTTCCGACCAAGGGCTGTCGATAGAGAAATGAAAAGTTCATAGTTTTGGCAGTGGAAGCTGTTGGTAGCAATAGGAAAAGGGCTATTTATAAATTTGTCTTGACCATGTATCAAATTACATGATTATTCCTTTTAGGAGTTTGTTGCTAAGAAGAAGAAAGTTGTTTTAAAGGCAAGTGAACATTTTAAGTGTATGAACGGTACATTTCTATAGAAATCACCTACATCCAAGCTGTTTGGTGCACATTACTTTTCAAATTTGGCCTTTTCTACCTATCTTGAATTAGCTTTGGTTTCTGCAATTACACATAATTGTATTCTTTATTTTGAGTAAATTTTTGAGTGTGGGACAACCTTTTTAAGTTTTGACATTGATGAATCTACAAGTAACATATAGGTTCACGTGAATTCAGTCTTTCTGCTCAGACATTGTATACATATTAAGAAATCTACCAAATTTCTCTATAAATACTACTATGTGATTGGAAACTCAGTTATTTTTATACATTAACTTGAGATTGTTATACGAATTCATAAACTTTAAATCATGAGTCCACGTCTGAGTTTTGAAGTAACTTTTTGCCAAAAGTTAGAGTTTAAGATCTGTTCAAGAAGCTACTCATCAAAAAGGAAAAAAAAAAAGAAGAAAGAAACCCACTAAGAATAAGAGTGATGTTGAAGTGCTACCAAAATTTCAGGTGAGATGTAACATTTGACGAGATACCATTTCTATAATTAGCCAAACCTCCGAATCCCATGTCAGAGACCTCGTCTTTTTGGTTAATATTTTCTATCTTTACTAAAACCAGAAAATTTGGATGCCTCATATTTGTTATCCGTATTGAAGTTCCGATTTTATTTCATATTCAGTGCTCGAATATGAGACCTCATTGGCAAATGATCAAATTGGACAGCTAAAAAGGAGCAGGCACAGGAGGGGAGCAGTTGGCCCGATCCTCTGGACCCTAACAAACCCAACAAAATTAGTTTCTAATTCTCTCAAAGACCCATTTGTTCATGGATTTTTGTTTTAAAATTTTGAAATAATATTTGAAAGTCATTTTTTAAATATAAATAGATGGTTGTTTTAATCAATTTGAACCACTATTTCAACTTCAAACTCCAAACTTGAAATATGAAATTCAAAATTTGAGAGACAAGTTTTACGAGTTTTATCAAGTTTTCATTTGCAAAACTTCAATCTTAACTCCCAAATACGTCTTTTCAACTAAACCTCAATTTATAGAAATGTAATGTTGCATTTGACCACTCGATCCTAAATAAGTTGGTCTCATCAACGTGTGATTCAAATGAAATATAATTTGAAGGAGAAATAACGCAAAGACCTCACCTTAAGAAACGATCATTAAAGGAGAACTAATTGACTTTAAGAATGATTCCAAAGATAACAATATTGAATTTGACATCTAAATTGTTGTTAGATTGTCTCACTCGGTCGTTTTATGAGTCCCCACTATCGTAATTTTTGTGCTGCTCCTATATCACCTTGTACACGTGGCTTCGTCATATTCATAAATATAATTTGAATCATAATATCATTAGTTAGAATTTAAATCGTCCAAATTGCAACTTTAAGATCAGTGAACTTTCTTTTCCTTATTTTGTTTTAATAACTGTGAGAAATTTTGATTTCAAGCTGTGATCTAAAATTGCATCTTCAAACGCAGAAAATAGTTAATATGCAAAAAAAGAGTGCGAATTTCTATAATCAGAAAATATGAACGGAAGAAGCAAAAATAAAATAAAATGACGACACACCAACAAGGTTGTGATGGGGGTATGGGGTTAGAGTTCCCTTGGAATGGAAATTGCCATTATCAGAAAATTTTGAATTCAAAGATTAGGTGTATATATCGTTAATATTCTTTTATTATTATTTATAATATATAATTCAATTTTCTTCATGCTTTAACAATTTTATTGAGAATACAGTCCATCTTGTTTATCATTTTTATATTATTAATAATTAACAATAGGCATGAAAATTATAGCACTATAGCGATGTGTAAGGAAAAAAAAATCTAATTTAAAATCGCTGCTCGCTGCTAGGGTAGCGATTTTGTCATTGTGTCAGAGAGTCAGGAGCGATTTTGCCCTTTTGATTTTAACAAAATTTGATGTGCCCTTTTGAAATTTTTGACATTTTTTTTTGCTCTTTTGGCTCCGGACTCCCAATATAAATACTAGACACCAATTTTTTTTATTAAAAAAATGATGACACTTTAATTGAGGTTGGCATGTGGGCGGGACCCCCTAGTCACCTTTACACCAATTGTTAGGTGAATATTTTGTAAGTTTATACGAGAAAGACTATCCCTCATCCCTAAACAGGGGGTCAAATTTTCTTTTCTTTTTTATATTTGAAAGAAGTCTATTTATAATCATTTTAAAAAATAAATAGATGTGTGGGGTTTTTTTTTTTTTTTTTTCGGGTGGTGGGGCTGGGGGACGACCCTTAACATGTCTTTGGTTTTTCTACAAAATTCTTTCGAATTAATATATAAGACTATATATATAGTGTCACTTTATTCTAGCTAATTATGAGACCAATCTAATATATATTATCTTGAATCCTTTTATCTATATATCATTACTNTAACTCAAAAAATAAAATATATATATATATATATATATATATATATATATATATATATATATATATATGAAAATTTGATCGAACATGTTATAGTAATTATCAAAATTTAATTTAATTTTTTTAATTCATGGCATTTAGTTATATAAAAGTTTGATCAAACATGTTATAGTACTTGAAAATTTTTGATGAATCATACATTTATTCTTTTCATATGATCATGGGGGGTGGGGTGGGGGGTGTATGAAAGTTTGATCGAACATACTACAATAATTAGCAAATTTTGATGATTCATACATTTTATCTTTTCATATGATCGTGACTCTTTTTTATTTATTTTTATTCATGGTGTTGAGACTTTAGGCCGAGGGGTTATAAAAGTTTGATCGAACATGCTATAATTGGCAAATTTTGATGACTCATACGTTTATTCTTTTCATATGATTGTGACTCTTTTTTATTTTTTTGTATTCATGGCATTGAGACTTTAGATCGAAAGAGAATATGAAAGTTTGATCGAACATGCTACAGTAATTAAGAAATTTTGATGACTCATATGTTTATTCTTTTCATATGATAGCGTTGGGACTTTAGGGGAGGGGAGGGTTGTAAATTAGCACTAATTAGAAATTAGTGAAAATGGTCAAACATATATTTGATTATACATGACTTGTTCTCTACGCATTTCACATCATGTAATATAATGTTTCAACCTCATGTTTTTCATCAGGCAAACAAGAATATCTTAACTAACATAATTCATTTCACCAACCTAATTCTTCAAGGCTAGAAAACAAAGAGATAAAAGTAACCACTTTTTCAAGGCATTAGGTATAATGTATGTCAAACTGAAATTATGTGACATCTCCTTTACAACTATATATGCACCCCATTACAAAAATATTAAGTGACCTACTCCATTTCCTTTTCAATGCATTCTACTATATAAGAAAATCAAATCAAAGGCATTCTTCACTCAAAATTAAGAATACCAACTCTCTATCTTTTAGATTCATAAAAAAAAAATGGGAAAATTTTTAGGTGTAATTGTTTTGTTCATGTGTTGTGTTGTTCCAAGTTTGGCCACAGTTTATACTGTTGGAGGCTCATCTGGATGGGGACTTGGTGTGGATTATACCACTTGGGCTAGTGGAACAACATTGAATGTTGGTGATTCACTTGGTAAGTTTTCTCCCCCATATATACACATTTTTTTTAAAAAAAGAATTGACTTAGCAAATCAAGAAATTATCTTTACATATGAAAATATCAAGTAACGCACTCCCTATATTCCGATTTATGTGACATTATATATATGAAATATTGATAATAAAAAAAAAATGTTGATAAAATTTAAGAAAGAATTTTCTTAACTTTTGATTTGAAACAAACCTTAGATATACTATTAGAAATATGCCATTTTCAGATGGCCTATTCGTCCATACGTCGTTGAAAATCCTCGAGGTGAACGTTACATTTTTGCCGGATACCGTTCAAAAGCAATAGATTATCTTGTAAAGATAAAATGAAAAATTTAAAGTTACAATTAAGTTGCTTCTAAATATAGAAAGATATTATTCTTTCTGCTACAATATGAAATATAAGTTCTAAAAAGAAAAAGTATGTCACATACATTGAGACAAAGAGAAAAAGAGAGTAGTATATACACTAATAGGGTAAAAGAATTTTACACAATCTGTGTAATCGCGTGTATAGAAATTAAACTCGTAATAGTAAATAGTACTTTATTTTATTTTTGCAGCTTTCAACTATCCAAGTGGTCACTCAGTGGACGAAGTAAGTTCTAGTGACTATGCTTCATGCACTACCGGTAATTCCATAACGTCCGACAATAGCGGCGCCACCACTATCCCTCTCAAAACCGCCGGCACTCATTACTTCATTTGTGGCGTAATGGGCCATTGCAGCGGTGGCATGAAGCTCGCCGTTACCGTAGCAGCAGCCGGAGGCGGTGGTGGTGCAGGTGGTGGTTCTACCACACCGTCACCGGACACCACCACACCATCAACCGGCACCACCACACCAACATCCGGCACCACCACCCCTACTACTGCACATCCATCTGCATCAGTAATTTTGTCACCATTTATTCCTTTGTTAATTTCCGGTGTGGTTGCAATATTTAGTTATTTTGTTACTATTTAATAAGCTTAGCCAGGATAGAGGCAGTGCCACGTTGTGACCATTTTTTTTTCCCTTGTTACTTTGTTGATTTTATTTATGTTTACTGCTTTTTCTATTTGCTTTGCTCTTTGTAAGTGGTTGGGTTGATATATGTCTTGTTCTCACTTGTGATTTATTGGCATGTCATGATGACTCTTTTGGTAAAGTACTCCCTCGTTTCATTTACTTCGTTGTTTCTTTAATAGATGTTTTTACTTGTATATCAAACCTCGATTCGAACATGAGGAGTACGTTATGCTAATGCGCTTTGGATGATCAATATCTCAGGGTCATGAGTCGATGTGCACATTGAACTATTCATATGGCTGATAGACCTCACAACTCAGGCATAACGAGGCAATAATAAGAGAATTTTATTATATTTTCTCATATTACTTTTGTTGGGATATATACTATTAACCATGTGTTAAGAAATAATATTTATTATAGAATAAATATTTGCTCAATTTTAATAGATCATATATTCGTTTATGGTGTCTATTTACTTATATAGTAGATGATTTAGTGTGTAGAGTTTTAGCTTATACACAGAGGATTAAATTATCGGTTCTTATAAGTATAAAGTTTTTTGTTCACAATCTAGGATGGAAATTGGACATGCCATCGGTACGATTGTAGCACAAGATTATAGGTAATTTATCTTGATTAGGGAAACGGTATAGTTCCAACTTCTTGTGCTAGTGCATTTTGTATGTATTGAACGGGACCGAGTAGAGATAGTTGTTTTAGACTGACTGACAAAACATATTCTCTAAACTATTAAATGTACTTATATTCTTAATCCTGATATAACTATTATGATCTGTATATATTAATTATCGTTTTGATTTATTAAAAGGTGAGATTCTGAGATGGGTCAATATGCCTGGTAAGTTGGATGATAATAATATATATTGGTGAAATAATAAGTTAGTTGATGGAATCCATGTCTCGTTATAGAGATTGATTGATATGCCTTTTTGAGAAACTTATAAGTTTTCATCGTGTCAAACCTTGCAAGTGGATTTATGAATCCGACACATGAAATAAGTTAAGTAGTGCTCTAAAGGAAATTAATCATTAAGTTAAATTCGTCAGTAATTTAATTTATTGATTAGTATCTGAAATCTTAACATGGGGAATTACATAAGTGTTTAATGGGGAATTATGAAATATAAATAGAGGAGTGCAATTACGAATTTCTAGTGGAATGATTTGTAATTTATTATGGTAAGAATAATTCAAATTAATTATTTGGAATTATTTCCATAATAGGAAGCCTCGGTAATTAATTCTGTGGTCCCTCCAGTGCCCATATTTAACTAGAACTCAGAATCCTAATTCTAAAGGGAAAAGGGGAGAGGCGTTAGTTTTCTTATAAAAAGAAAACTAGCGTGTATTTTTCAGTTGAAGAAAAATAACGTGTGTTTGGTTCTCCTCTTTGGACTTTGAAGAAATCTCTATAATTAGGGATTGTTCTAGCCCTAGATTGATTAGTTTTCTATTCGATACTTGCCCACCCAAGTATTGAGAGAGTTCAGATGTGAACTTGGGATCACTGTAGAAGACCATAATTGTTGTCTATCTTGTGGATTCGCTTGAAGGTCCGTCTAACTTGGGGATTCGCTTGAAGGTATCTGCTCACGCTTCAAGAGGTATTTATCGAATTAAATTTCAACAAGTTTATGTGTTCTAGCATGATTGTGTGTTTTAGCATAAACGGTATTGGTTATTTATTATTCATGTAAGCAGTAAGATCCTGATATGCTTCCGCTGTGCATATATGTTTTCCAAAAAATTGGCATCAAGAGCCAAGCTTGCATCTAAATAGATAACTCATATGATATGTATAAGGTTAAATTGTACATATGCTTAGTTGAAAAATCATGTGAAAAGTTGTTTTTTGTTGACGTGGATGTTTGGCGGCTATGAATAATATGTATTTTTGTGATTTTTGAAATATAAGGTTAACAAAATAGGTTTTGCTTATCCAAGCACGTCAAAAAGTTTTTTTTGGTTCACATGTAAGTGGCAGCAAAGACATTGTCTTGAAGGTGCTAATTGTATATATTTTTTTATGATTGGTCTTACATGCAACCTTTTAATTTTAAAAAGTGATTCATGAATCATACTAAATATTTTAGCAATTAAGGAGCAATATTTGTTGATTGGCCGGTGACTGTTAGTTATATTGCAAACTTGGAATGAATGTATAATGTGAAAAGATCAGTGGAATACATCTAAATTTTAGAATTGATGTCGTGTCATCACTGTAACTTGGAATGTTTCGAGATTCTCTTTAATCAATATTTGAATAAGATGATTATAATTATATGGGCATTGGTCTTCTTTTTGCACGCTCACAATATATATTTGTATATATTAAGAATTTTATAATTAACAAATAATTACCATTAAAGTGGTTTGTTTATTTAGAATTATTAGAAATTCTTAATATTTTATATATGTGAGATTACAAAATATGAATTGAGAATTATGATAAATAAATAGGATCTACGAAAGTGGTCTATTTATTTGAGTCATTAAAATATTCTCAATGTATCATGTATGGATTGTTCTTCATAAATGTATACTAGTAAAGGTTTGTTTACTCGAAAGGAGATTTACCATTAGATACTAGTAACACTTAAATTAATTCATGAGAAGAGATATTAAAGATTTTCACCAGTTTAAAGGGAGAAATATAATATCTTGAATTTCTCAAGTGTATTAATTGAGAGAACAATATGTTGTAAAGAGGTTAGTTAGTTGTGTGTCTTAGCCAAAAGACAGGACACAAGTATGTTTTGTGCTCATGAGATAATTATTAAAAGAGAATGAAACTTTGAATCATGTTGTTTTAGTCATTAACTTTGCCTAAAACGGTTATTTTTCAAATTTGGTCATAGTTTAGGAGGTCATGATCTCTGATTGGCTTGAGATTTGATGGTTCCATCGAAAATCGTTTAGATGGGTTTAGGTAGTTTGTCGGATTAAAATTTGATTTGAGTATATGATAAGATCATTCTTTATGTCAATTATGATTATGTTAAATTTGAAACATGATTACACATGGTTATTTAACATGAATTGATATAAGAATGTAGGTCATATTGTTTTAATTCCTAAAGATACTTAAATTACTTAATTTGAATTTGGTCATAGCTTTGGAAATAAAGATTCTTTATAGGTTCCAATTGACCTGAAATTTGGTAAGTTCATTGATAACGGCCTAGTAAGAAGTACTCATTGTTATGTAGTTATGATTCTGAGGTCGTTAAAATGATTTTAAAGTTGTTCTCTAAAATTAAAATGTGATTTGGTATGAATGACATCCTTTATATTGGTTTTATTTATGTTATATGTGGTACATGATTACACGTGATGAGTTAACATAAATTGAATATGATAAGGATGTAGATCTGTTCATTTTTCCTCAAATTGTTTGAATCTGAATTTGATCATAGCTTGGAGATAAATATTACTCCCTCCGTCCCTTTTTAGTTGTCCACTTTAAAAATGGCACACAGATTAAGGCAACAATGATTAGCACAGTGAAGTTACAATTTTACCCTTATGACAACTTTTCACTTCAAAATTACAACCACTTATTTGAATTAAAGTGAAATAAATTGGAGGGAAACAATATACACTTTTACAATTTTCAAGAAGTGTAAATAAGGGTATAATAGGAAAAAAATTGTTGTCCTTTCTTGATTTGTCAAAATGGACAACTAAATAGGGACAACCAAAAAAGGAAATATGGACAAGTAAATAGGGACGGAGGGAGTATTTTTGAAATCCAATTGATCTGAAATTCGGTAGGTTCATCAGAAACGATCAAATTTAAAATACTCATTGTTATGCAGTGATTTGGTAATTTGAGGTCGTTCAGATGATTTTTTTTTTAGATAATTTTTGTATCTTGAAAATTTTATTTTACTGAAAAATTACTTAACTATGATATATAGTGGTGATAGAGTTTGTTCTCTATGGTCTTCATGACTAAATTTTAGTGAAGTATTAAGTTCATGTGTTGGCTTAGACCTTCCTCCATAACGGATGAAATTAAGACAAGTCATTAAAGTTTAATCTCTAGTTTTGATTATCTGTATTGACTCTCCTAAACTGAGTAATATTTGATTGGATCAATGGATCTAGGGATAATGATATTCACTTGACTTAAAATAACATATACTCTCCATCTGAGTTAGCTTTTGTTCTAAATTTGTTGAAGTGAATATCTGACACCACGCATGTATGTTGCATGAGTAGTCATTTTTTCATCAAAATTTATTGTTCAAGATGCATTGATATCTATGAGGTGTGTTTTTGAATTTTAATATTCAATGTATACATAAACATGCTTTTCTTTTGGAATTTTAGAATTTTGTTCTTTATTCTTAATTCGTGTATCTATTTCACAAAATGATGATATATGATAAGAATTACTGAGCGGGAAAATCTTAAATTCTATTTTGGCCAAACAACGTTTTCAACCAAATTGATCATAGTTTTGGAATTCGAAAATAAAAAAAGAACTCTGATTGATCTGAAATTTGGTAGATTCATAAGAACGACCTAGTAAGAAACTAATTTTTTTTGGATCGTTATATGAGTTTTTGGTCATATTTGATTAAATAGTAGTGAAGTATTAATTTTATGTGCTGGCTTAGACCTTCCTCCCTATCGGATGAAATTGATACAAGTCACTATGTATTTAATCGTCTAGTTTTGATAATCTGTATTAACTCTCCT
>NC_064283.1:7607636-7625257 GCF_019186545.1 Solanum stenotomum
CATGTTAAGATTTCAGATACTAATCAATAAATTAAATTACTGACGAATTTAACTTAATGATTAATTTCCTTTAGAGCACTACTTAACTTATTTCATGTGTCGGATTCATAAATCCACTTGCAAGGTTTGACACGATGAAAACTTATAAGTTTCTCAAAAAGGCATATCAATCAATCTCTATAACGAGACATGGATTCCATCAACTAACTTATTATTTCACCAATATATATTATTATCATCCAACTTACCAGGCATATTGACCCATCTCAGAATCTCACCTTTTAATAAATCAAAACGATAATTAATATATACAGATCATAATAGTTATATCAGGATTAAGAATATAAGTACATTTAATAGTTTAGAGAATATGTTTTGTCAGTCAGTCTAAAACAACTATCTCTACTCGGTCCCGTTCAATACATACAAAATGCACTAGCACAAGAAGTTGGAACTATACCGTTCCCATAATCAAGATAAATTACCTATAATCTTGTGCTACAATCGTACCGATGGCATGTCCAATTTCCATCCTAGATTGTGAACAAAAAACTTTATACTTATAAGAACCGATGATTTAATCCTCTGTGTATAAGCTAAAACTCTACACACTAAATCATCTACTATATAAGTAAATAGACACCATAAACGAATATATGATCTATTAAAATTGAGCAAATATTTATTCTATAATAAATATTATTTCTTAACACATGGTTAATAGTATATATCCCAACAATCTCCCACTTAGACTTTTAACCATCTCAATTGTTATAATGTACTATATCTAAATGCATGGTTAATAGTATATACCCTAACAATCTCCCACTTAGATATTTAATCTTGAAAATTGTTAGAATACTATGTCTAAACACATGATTAATAGTATATACCCTAACAACTTTAGTATCAAATAACTATTTAAAATACGTAATAGTAGTCAATTTAAAGTATCATTCATAAGATTAGTTTTGGCAAAATACAGTTTTAATTAAAACTTTCTAAAAGATTGTGTTAGATCAATAAGAGTCAAATAATATGAAACGAAGGGAGTACTTGATGCATGATTATGATTATGATTTTTGAAGGTTCGTCAAAACAACATGTTTACATGATCTAATCAAATCAAAATTCAATTCATTTGGGATGGGTTGGGTCTTGTTGAGCCACCACAAATTAGAGCAACTTTCACATATAGCAAACATAAAAATCATATTTGTATGGTATAACTATAGTTTGTATAATTGCGCTCTATAACAAACTTTATGTTTGTTATGGAGCATCAGATTGTATAACTCGTTGACAAGAGCTTCAGATTTGTATAATTTCGCTGGCAGGCCATTTGTATAAATCATTGGCAGTCTCTCGTTTGTATAAATCGTAGGCAGTCTCTCAATTCAATTTCATGTGTTTGTATATTTGTATAAAATTTGAATTTGTATACAATTGAATCGAAATAAAACATATGTATATCAAATCTCTCTCTCTATATCTCGCTTTATACAACACAAATTATACATTGTAATTTGTATAATCTGTGTTTGTATAAAGAGAGAAAGGCAAAAGAGAACTGAGCAGGGGAAGATCTGTATTTGTATAATTATAAGTGTATATGACGAAAATATATGTACTCGTCTTTATATATACAGTTTTCTCTCGCTTTATACAAATACAAATGCATTTTTTACATTTGTGTTTGTATAAAAGCGAGAAAGGTGAGGGAGAGACTGGCGAGCGAGAAACTCAGGGAGAGAGGCGAATGACAATTGTTTGCTACGGGTTATAATTAAATCAAACTGTTGTGGTTATAGCATTTAATTTGAATTAATAATTTGCTATTTTATACAATTTTCCCCACAAATTAAGTCCACTTCATAGTTCTAAGCCCAAGATTGTATTATATTGATCCAATATCCAAGCCATGTATCAAGAGACATAACATGCCTAGTAAATTCCCAGCCCAAAGATTGTGTCTCTTAGTCAATAAATGAAGGCCCATTGAACATTTGATATTTCAGTCCCATCAAATACGGCATTATGGCATATGAAAATTGTATAGTTACGATATTTAAGCTACCAATCAAATAAAGAAAACTTTTTTTGCAACAAATTAAAATGTTTTTAGTACTTATCTGTGGAGTTAAAAAATGGAGATAAATATTTGTTGCTTTTTAGTTTTCTGGTACTTACCCCTGGAGTAAAAAAGTTGTTTTTAAGAACAAATATTTTCTGGTATTTGATATTTTCACGTCTCAAATTACAACTAAACGTGTAATTACCCTTCACTAATTGGTACAACGAAAATCAATCAAATATTTTGCATCTCAAGACTAAAAAATCATCAATTATATAGGGAATTTGGACATATATAAAACATACATGGCACTCCACTGTTTATTGTCATTTAAAGTGCTTATGTAACTACTGCTTTAATTTCAGTATTATCTCTCTATACACTAATACAAAATGTTTAGTTTTGATGAAAAAAAAAAAAAACTTCGAATCTACAAATAATTAAAGAGTTGAAGGGACCAGTAATGTGTCACATCGGCCGTACTTGATGGTCTGTCATCTGGCAGAAACAAAACAAAATGGAAATAATCATATCAATAAAAAACTAAAGCTTTACTTACTCCTAGGTATTTGTATAACGTGATTCCGACTTAATCGGCCCCCAGAAGCACATGCCGCACTGTAACCAAAAGAAGTTGCTTCTACATACAGCTGTCAAACCACGTGTCTACCTAGCAATTTCCTACTGCTTTCTTTTTTCATAAAGTTTAGATAGTCGATTAACCGAGTTAAATAAACTTATTTATGATAATGGAACGTAAACATCATAGTGCACCATGAATAAACAAAGAATCCATAACAATGGTGATGATAATAAACAATAACCATAGTAAAAATCAAATCAATAGCATGTACGTAATCGTCACCATCACCCAAAGGTAAAAGTAAAAGAAGAGCAAAACGAATAATAAACATCAACGAGTAAGATAAACTAAAAATAAAAATCCTAAAATCATAAACATCTCTCTCTCTGGCAAATCCCAAATGCAAATATCTCCTCAGATCTAAAACATCAAAGACGCAGCGAAGATCGCTACAACGGCAGATCCAGCAACAGCGACTCTGTTCAAGGATGCAGCATTTGGAGAGGAAGTTGGAGAACCGCTTGGAGTAGCGCCGATGGATGGAGCAAGAGCACCGCCGGCGGAAGGAGCAGACGCCGGAGTGTCTACGGTTGGTGGAGCTGGTGGAGATGAAACTGGAGAATCAGAAGGCGAACTAGCAGCAGGAGATACTGAAGGAGCAGATATTGGTGTAACAACAGGAGTTGGAGGTTTTGATACCGGCACCGGAGATGGTTTTGGTGAAGCTACCGGAGAAGCTCCCGGAGCTTGAGCAAAAGCAGATCCGGTAACAAAAGCGAACATGAAAGCAACGACGATTATCTTCGAGTAAGCCATTTTCTTCCCTTTCTCTCTCTAGAACTTTTCTGTATATATTGTGATTTTTTGTAGAGAGAGAAAGTGTATGTATTGTGGTAGAAGAAGAGTTGTAGAGACGATGAACACCGCCACAGGGAATGGAGTATATATAGGAGGGAAATGAAAACAAATTAAAATGAAAATGTTCACGTCTTTTGTTTCGGTGTGAAGAAATCAGGAGCGTACACGTGTATAATTAGATGATCGAACAGATGAAACACTAAGGACCGTTTGATCAATTAATTATTCCCATCAATTATGGTTACCGTTATGATTGGCACGTTCTAAGGTGGAATTAAAAACTTTGTTTTTGTATGTTGCCCACCTGGTTGGTGGGACCACACAACGTTTCTGTGCTAATAGTAGTCAACAGCGTATAGAACTTTAAAGTATTTATAATAATTAAAATTACTTGAAGATTAATATTTCTTTCTATTTATCCTAGTTTAAATTAGTATCAATATGTAGAAGTGTGGATTAATATGCGAGGATGTTACACATCGTATTAGAGTAGAGTAGACGAAATGAAAGTTTGTATTGTATGGATTGTGTGATAATTGTACTATCAAATTCTAAGTGTAAGTTTTATAAAGTGGCGATTAAACAAGCAATATATTGAATGAGGCGTAGTGTTGATTGGTCAATAATTCATATGTTGAAAGGATAAAAATAGCAATAATGAAAATATTGAAATGAATGTGTGGACATATATTAGGCTAGATGGAACTAGCTAGGAGCAAATATATGCGGGTAAGGTGAAAGTAGTGTTTCTGCATGGTGGATAAGATGAAAGAGGCGAGACTAAGATAATTCGAACATGTAATGGCTATTATCAATGAAATGACTAAAAATATGAAATTTTAAATTTGAATTTCTCAAAATTTATTTTTATTTGTTTAATTTTTGATAGACAATGTTACTTGTTTTCATTTTCTCAAGTCTTGATAAATAATATTACTTGATATTTTTATATGTTGGTGGGATATAGCATAATACCTGTAAAATCGATTGAAGCATGTATGAGCTGGCTTGAATCAAATACAATGATTATTAAAAAAAAAAAAAAAGAGGTGGGTGGTTCTTGCTCCCTCCATCCATTTTTATAAAAATAATTGTCTAATAATATTTGTTCAGTTTAAAAAATTAAGAGATAACTTACTTTTTTGATCTATTTTATTGATATTATTAAAAATTATTCAATATTTAATACATTTCTGAGAATATTAAAATTTGATGGTATTATTTATTATTTTTTAGGATGTATGTCAAAAGTGGACAACTGCGATTGAGTTGGAATAGGAAACATAGTCATTATGAACTGCCGCAATCATGAAGAATAATTGCTACTCCCTCCGTCCCTATTTACTTGTCCATATTTCCTTTTTTAGTTGTCCCTATTTAGTTGTCCATTTTGACAAATCAAGAAAGGACAACAAATTTTTTCCTATTATACCCTTATTTACACTTCTTGAAAATTGTAAAAGTGTATGTTGTTTCCCTCCAATTTATTTCACTTGAATTCAAATAAGTGGTTGTAATTTTGAAGTGAAAAGTTGTCATAAGGGTAAAATTATAACTTCACTGTGCTAATCATTGTTGCCTTAATCTGTGTGCCATTTCTAAAGTGGACAACTAAAAAGGGACGGAGGGAGTAACAAAAATCACAAACCAGATGGCCAAGAAGCCAAAAAAAAAAAAACGTAAACGAAACAATATAAGATACTTTTATATTTTAAAAAGTTCATTTGTGTTACAAAATTCGACTAATAAATATGATTATGTCCAACTTTTACAATTATTAATAGTTTAAATTTGTAATTAACGTCTAGATTATAACTTTAAATGATAGTATTTTAGTAACATATATTTTGTGTCAGTCAGAATCAGAGACCGAACCTTTTTGGAAAACAAGACAGGCTAAGGGACAGCTGTAATTAATGGGATAAGAGTAAAGGAAAAGAAAATATTAAAGTACAAAGTCGTAAACGTGTAAGCACACTATAATTTGTAAACTGGCCCTAGAACGTGCAGCTCCTTTCCCATCTCAGATTCTTTTTTTTCTTCTTCGCCGGAATAAACGGTTTGATTTTGATTTTATTTTCTTATATGTTATGGATAAATCGTTCTCTAACAAAGGAAATTTTGTACTTAAAGGAATTTGAAATTAAAACATTTGATTAAGAATGAAGGAGTATTCAAGAAAAATTTAATATGGTGTAATAAATAAGTCGAAGTCAGACAAGAAAGTTTTTTTTTTGGCATAATACATAAACATGATCTTTAACTTGATGTCAGCTGGCAACTATGACCCTTAACTTTTGGCGTGCACAAATAGACACTTAAACTTGTATAAAATTGAACAAACAGACACATTCGTCCTACATGGCACCTTACATGACAATTTTGTGTCATATGTGGCATTCTACATGTATTATGTCATGTAGGACACGTGTGTCTACTTGTTCAATTTTATATAAGTTTAAGTGTCTACTTGTACACACTTAAAATTAAAAGACATAATTGTCCGCTGAAATCAAATTAATGATCATGTTTATGTATTATGCCTTTTTTTTTCCTTTCACACACCACAAGAAATATTTTGTTTTGACTGTTGTTTGTCCTTCCAAAAAATAATCCAAGGAAAAGTAATTTGCACAACACATTAATACACGAAATTAGAGACGTGGTTCCAAAAACCCAAATTCAGTGAATTGATTGTGAAATGTAATTTACTAAGTTTCCTCTGTTTGGTCAACAACATCGTATTCCGCGTAGGATCCAACAATTAAAAAAAAAAAACGTGTTTTGTTTTCATTTCTTGTCTTGTGGTTAATTACAATACACAATACACAACAAATATTGTTTGCTTTAAAGGGAGAATACCCTACGCATCTCCAGAAAACGGTTACTCTTCATCACCCGAAATAGTACTCTCTACATCTCAAATTATTTATCATTTTTCTCTCAAATTATTTATCGTTTTTTCTCTTTTATACGCCTCTTAAGAAAATATGTAATTAGTTCCAAAATAATAGTCATGTTTCCCTTTATGAGGGTCAAATTTTAACTAATTTTCAAAGCTAAATTTGATATATTTAAAGACTATATAGAAAATACAATAAATTGTAATGTTTCTTATATTAATATAATGAAAAAATACATCTTAAAATATTTATCAAAGTTCATATCGCTTAACTCTTAAAAAAGAAATGTTCTTGCTTTGTCCGCTAACAGTGTTTACAAAAACAAACACAAGAAAATTGGCGTGTAAATAAAATGATCGGAAAGTTTAATTTCTTAACTCCTTTTTTGTTGGCTATTCGAAACATTTTATTTTGTTCCGAATGATTGAAACTTCTACTTAGAAATGGAAAAATCTAACCAGTTCACCATACTCTTTGTGGTGAGTGAGTTTATGATACTCTGCTACATTTTCTTTAACTTGTAAGGTAGCTTAAATCACCCTTCAAGATAAAGATAGAGTAAAGGTTATTTTTCTGAATTTGTAAAGCCACATTATTGCTATACAAGTAGACAAAATTTAGGAAATATATATTTATTGCACGTTTTACCCGGTGGACTGATTTTTAATTTCTTTTTATATAAATAAATTGATTTTTAATGTTTCCCCTTTAGCAACTAAACTTATATTCAATGAGATATAGTTTTTTTAGAAATTAAAATTACGTCGATGGATACAATTTATAAAATATATAATACAAAAATATAAATTTATATCTCAAAAAAGTTATTTATGACGAAGGGCAAAAGTGCAAATCACATTTTATTTGGTCCTAATTATTAAAGGTATGAGATAGACACCAAAATTAATGGAAGTGAATCTAAAAGTGTGTGCAAAATTTTTACTTCCTTCGTTCGCTTTGATTTATTTATTATATCAAAATACTGAAGGTTTACAGAGTTGTTTGTAGAGAAAAGCAGAAGATTAGTCTTTCATATATTTGAGAAGAAAAAGCTATATTCCATAAAAAGCTGTATCATCGCTAATTATACATGTACTTCTCATTTTATTCTTAGCACTAGAATGTAACTAACTATCTAATAACTTTATAACAAATTAACTAATTCCTAACTGTAAACTTGAAGAGTAGTTACACACTCTTATTTCTGTCAACACTCCTCCTCAAGCTTGGACGAGCAAATATGTTTAGAACTCCTAGCTTGGACAATAAAAGCTCATGTTGTACTCTATTTAGTCCTTTGGTTAGAACATCAGCTGGCTGACTTTGAGTTGGTATATAACTAATGTTGATTAACCCTTGTTGCAGCTTCTCTCTAATGAAATGACAATCGATTTCAATATGTTTGGTACGTTTATAATAGACTGGATTGGCTGCTAACTGAATTGCAGATTTGCTATCACTGTATATGTTTACTGAAAGAGTTATTTCAGCATCCAAACTTCTTAGTAGCCCTACTAACCATACTAACTCAACTACAGTAGATGCCAAACTTCTGTACTCAGCTTCAGCTGAACTCCTTGATATTATTGTTTGCTTCTTAGCCTTCCAGGACACCATAAACTCTCCTAGCTTGATCATAAATCCAGTCACAGCCTCCTTGTAGTAAGGCATGCTGCCCAGTCTGCATCACAGTAGGCTGTGATTTCAGTGCCTGAACTGATGGATAACAACACACCTTGGCCTGGTTGTTTCTTGATGTACTTGACTACTCTTAGTGCAACATTTATATGGGATTTTTTAGGTTGATTGAAGAACTGACTTAATGTTTGCACACTAAATGAAATATCAGGTCTAGTCATGTTCAAATATAGAAGCTTTCCAATCAAATTTTAATAGGCATTTGGATTTACAAGCTTTTCTCCTTGATTTTCCTTTGTTTGATCATCATATTGTTTTGATGTTAGCTTGACATTCACATACATATGAGTGTTTGATGGCTTAGCACCAGATAATCCAACTTCAGCAATCAGTTGTAGTGCATATCTCCTTTGATGCATAACCATTACTGCCTCACACCTTGCAAACTCTATTCCAAGAAAAAATCTTAATTCTCCCAAAATCATTCATCTTGAACACTTGTTGTAAGGCTTCTTTTGTTTCCTTAATCAGCTCAAGACTACTTTTCGTAACCAAGATATCATCAACATATACTAAAATTATTGTAGTTTCTTCAGAGGTTTTTCTTGTAAACAGAGAATGATCATGTTGACTTTGATTGAAACTGAGTTTTTGTAATGCCTCTTTAAGCTTTCGATTCCATTGTCTAGGTGCTTGTTTAAGATCATATAGAGACTTTACCAGTCTACATACTTTCTTCTTCCTCTGACTGGTAAATCCTTATGGCAATGTCATGTATATTTCATCATGTAGATCACCATTTAGAAAGGCATTATACACATCCATTTGATGAATGTGACATTTCCTTGCCACAACTAAAGCTAGGATAGTTCTTACAATCACCATATTTACCACAAAAGAAAAAGTTTCTTTATAATCTATTCCCTCTTTCTAACTGTATCCTTTTGCCACTAACATTGCCTGATACCTCTCTACTTCACCAATATACTTGTATTTTATTTTGTAGATCCACCTACAACCAATTGCAATTTTTCCTTTAGGCAACACAGACAACTCCCAAGTATTGTTACTTTGCAAAGCATATATTTCAGTCTTCATTGCTTCTATCCACTTTGGATCTTTACTAGCTTCTGCATATGTTATTGGTTCTTGCAGCATAGATGTTGAAGCTATAAAGGTTTGATAAGACTTAGACAAATGATTGTAAGCCACACAATCAGAAATGGGAAACTGTACTTCCTTGTTAATGTTTGATGATACAAAATCCTTCATCCATATAGGTGGATGAACTCCTCGTGTAGACCTTCTTGTGACCATTGTCTTTACATTTTCTTGACTTTCATTAACCTCAGGATCATGTCCTTCTATCATCTGATCTAAAACTGGATCATGCTCAGGTTCTTCTAGCATATCTCTTTCTTCTTCATACTCTGACCTTATGATGGCATCTCTTGTGACACTGCCACTCCATTCTAAGTTCAGCATTTCCAGACTCATGTCATTTACAAAAGGACCAGCATCATCTGTTGACAGTCTGGATATAAATGGAAACACAAACTCTTGAAACCGTACAACTCTACTTACAAAGAAACTCTTAGAAGCCAAATCAAGCAACATATACCCTTTTTGAGTCTCTGAATTATCCATAAGAACTGAGGCTTTAGACCTGGATACTAATTTGTCACTTTCTGATAAGACCTTAGCATAGCACAAACATCCTAGTACCCATAGATGTGTTAGCATTGGCTTATTTCCATAGAGCTTCTCATATGGAGATTGTCCTCCTAGTACCTTACTAAGCATCATATTTATCAAATATGTTGTTGCAAGCACACACTGCCCCAATATATCAAAAGAATGTTGCCTTGAAACTTTACTGCCCTAGTAACCTCTAACACATGTATATGCTTCCTTTCTGCCACTCCATTTTGTTGTGGAGTGTAAGGACAAGACCTTTGATGTATTATTCCTTTATCTTTGAACATCTTTGTACATACAGAATTTACAAACTCTGACCCATTATCAGATCTTACTTTCTTTACTACTTTACCAAACCGAGTTCTAAGAAACTGCATAAAATATGACAAAGTAACACATATATCTGACTTATTTTTCAACAGAAACAGCCAAGTCATTCTTGAGTAATCATCAATCACAGTTAGAAAGAGTCTATTACCATCAAAAGTAGATTGTTTGTATGGACCCCATACATCCAAATGAATCAAGTCAAAACATTCAGTACTTTTAATGCTACTACTTGGAAATACAGCTCTTGTTTATTTTGCACAAGGACACACATTACATTTATTCAAAGCTTTGTTCACAACCTCTGGACTAACAGAAAATAACCTGCTCAATGCATGAGATGACATGTGTCCTAATCTTTTGTGCCATACATTCACTTCTTCTTCTGATAACTGCTTTGCTTCTTTTCCTTTTTATTCTGCCAAATAGGACTAAAATTGCACCTGACCCTGCGTAAGATTCTTCAACAACAAATACAACCCAGCCTCTTCCTTACCAATCTCCCTTATCTTGCCAGTGTAGAGTTCTTGAAACACACAGAAGTATGAAAAGAAAGTGACTGAGCATCCTAACTCATTTGTCATCTGTCTAACTAACAACAAATTGTATTTGAACTCTGGAATGTGAAATACATTTGTGATTACACTTCTTGGGGAAATTGAGCAAGATCTAGTGTGAGTTACATAGGCTACTTCACCATTAGGCAAGCTTACATGTTTTGGATCCTTAACATTCACTGTTTTATTTGGAAAATATATTTTGACTGGTTTAGAGTCGCCACTTAATTTTTTAAGAAAAATCAAGAAAACTGTTGTTTTCAAAAGATTAAAACAGGAAATCAATTGAAAATACTTAAAGGGGGTTCGGGGTTCCTATTAATATTCTAGGAAAGTTTTTAAGGCACCTAGAATATCCGCTAATGCGGTTATCCGACAACTAATTTATTTGGCTAAAATAATTTTAACTTAGCTTGACTTGCAAAATTGAACTATTTGTTAGTTAGGACCATTTTAAATAAAATATTCATCTAAGCGAAATATTTTGTAAACTTATTCTTAAGTTTTGTAAGAGATGATCGGTTTAGTTAATTTGTTAAATCAAAATGAACGTCTCTCGGGGATTTGAATTTTTCGACCTTGAGGTTAACGATAAACACTAACACGCAAACACAAACACATTAAAGTAAAGAGGGAAAGAGAGTTGGACCCAAATCTGGTTACTGTCCGCCTGGACCAGTATTTGGGCCCATTTTCAGTTTGGGCCTTTGGCCCATTTGATTCGTCTGCACCTGTCCTAAACTAACATAAAAATAAAAATATCATTTGGACCTTAGGCCCAATTTTACCTGTCCTAAATTCTAGCAAGATAATAGATAATAAGACGACGAGGGCTTAAGCCCAAAATAACAAAATACAATTTCTTTAAAATAAATGTGGGCCCTTTTGACCCAATCCCTTCAATTTCTCGATTTGTTGCTTCTTCCAACCACGGGACCTGTTCGTCGATTTTGTAGCGGGTTGACTCGAATAAAAGAAATTGGGCCTCCATGACCCAATAGAAAAATGCAAGGATAAGGGGGGTGAGTTCGTGGTGAACTCAGGCGGATTTCACATGCAACAAAAAATAAATAAAAAAAACATATAAGTGATAATCCATTGAATTTAATACCAAAATACGCAAACTGTGAACATGTGTACTGCTCAAATTTTAAACATTACAAACATGATTCAGACATGCCCAGATCAAGACATAAGTTAACACTAACACTTATTTGTGCCCCAAGGATCGGAGGAAAGAAAAATGGGCCATGCCATGTTTTAATTGAAGAGATCACAACGAGATTTATTAAAGTTTGAGCAAAACTTAACATAATTGGAGTGTGGCACGGTATTCAAATTAGAGTGCTAATCATATGATAAAATACTTAGTTCCCTACTAGGCTAGTCAAAAGACAAATACACTCAGGTGATAAACATTTAAACACATAAAAAATGAAAACTCATAAGAGAACCAACTCATAATGCACAAAAGTGTAGCTAGACTTCCTTGCTGTACTGACTCATGATGTATGCCAATACCAATAGACCCTCTCCTAGGATTTAATATTATATGCTCAGGTCGCTTTAGGCAAAAAATCAAGAAGTTAAGACAAGCAACTCCAATACGCATAAGTTTGCACACATATCCAAGTGTAAACCGCCCTACTTCTAATATATTTATAAACAAGAAGTATAAAATAAACAAAGACGGTAACAGTAAGACCTCAAAACGAATTAAGAACAAGAATGTAAGAAGTCATAGTAATATGAACTGAGAATAACATGTGAGTCGCTATTGGACTGTTCTTTATGGAAGCATAGACATCTCAAGATTTAAATTCCAGATGAGACAATATAATCAAACTATCAAACTTGGACAAGCAACGATGGCATATAAGACTCATTACATATAACACTACATGCTATAACACCTAAGATGATGGAGAAATTATTCGGGACAAATGCTGCATTTAGTACTTTGAGAGACGGAAATCGGAGACATTCAAGAAGCTATTTGAAAGATCCAAAATTACAGCCATCTCCCCGAAAAAAAAAAAAATTCTCAAATATCTCAAACCCATTTGGTGNAAAAAAAAAAAAAAAAAAAAAACCAAAGAGCTAAACGAAGTAGCAATTTCAAAACTTAACCACATGGCGAAATCATATGAGAACAAATATGTCGTATTGAGATATCAACAAAGCAACGACGACTAACGACAAACAACAGCATGACAAGGCCTTTCCGACATATATTAAAAAATATCATATCGAGATAGCTATGGAGACTAGGAGAATGCTATAAAGGGAGGAAGTGTTACCCTTTTCAATGCAGCGAAATAGAGACAATACGAGCAGAACCACGACCTTCACCACACCAAAACTCGAACTAAAACGATAGACAAGATCTTTGAGCAGAAATATCAAACCCAGATACTTAAAGAAAAAAAACAAGTATCTCCTCTATTTTTCCTTGAAATGTATGCAGTGCTTTAACTATTTTTCTTAAATTGCTTTTAGTTAATTCTTCCTCCCCCCAAAAAAATCCCCTGTAATGAAGGAGAAGAAGGGTTTAAATAGAGGAAAATAGGGTTTTCATTTTTTTTGGGGGGAAAAAGGCTGATTTTTGGATTCAAAGGGCCAATTCGAAATTCAAAGTCTTTCACCATTCAAGCTAAACAACTTTTCCTTGCAATTTCTACCTATTCCGAAAGAGGAAGGGCGAATCGACGCTTTAGATTGACTCATTTGTCCTTGAGGTGCTACGTGGCTCGATCTCGAGCCAAAAGGACGGAAGCGTGCTGCTGCTGCTACTGTAGCTGTCCGAGGGGAACATTGGGAAGAAAACGACAAAAGGCAGTGCTGATGCCGTGTATTTTGACGCGTTGAAGGAAGAAAAATAGGAGCGTTGGATTGCACTGGGCTGTTCAGGTAGCTGGACTGCTGCTCTCGTTTGGAGCATTGCTAGAAGAAGGAGAAAAAGAAAAATGTACAGGGGTCGGGTCAGGTCTTTGGACTGCTGGTCAGTTGGAAATAAAATGGGCTAAAGAGGTTTTGGGCTGAATTTGGTTTGTATGTATTGTTATGAAGGAATGGGTATTATTTATTAATGGGTGAATATTGTATTGTTGGGAATTGGTTGGGCTGGGACGTTGCAACTGCTATACGTTTGGCTGGTTGTGTGTATTGTATTGATATGGGAAAAATGGGTTGCTGATGGGTAATGTTGGAATGGGTTTCTTTGTATTGTTATTCTTTTTGGGCTGAATTGAAAAGGCCCCAAAATTGGTCTTGCAAATTGAGTTGGGTGAGGAAATAAATTGCTAAAATTGCAAATAAAAGGGTTAGGCAAATGAATTACAATCTAGCCAAATTGAATTCCTTTAGTTAATTCGGCAAGTAATTAAATAAGATGAATTAACATAATTAACTAACGAGCTTCTTAATCTCGACGAAATAAAATAATTAACTTGATAATAATATAATTAATTTAAACATGAACTAATTAATTCAAACTCGTAATTATGATTTAAATTAAACTAAGTTAGTAAAACACTTAGCTAAAAAGAAATAAAAATCTTTTGATATGATTTTCAAATATTTATAAAATATACTAATTAGACACATAATTATATAATAATTAACTTAATTATAAACTAATTAACTCGAAATATAAGTTATTAATTAATTTAGACCAAATAGCCAAATATTTAAATAAAACTAAAACCGTTTTGAGACAATTTTCGAATATTTATAAAATATACTAATTTGAAACATAATTATATAAAATATCATATTTATTATTTTAAAAATTTATAAAAATGACAAAACTACTTAAAACGACTTGAAAATTATTTTGGATTTTATGAAGCTAATTATTTCAAATAGTCTAGAATTTAGGAAGCTCGATGATTAATTTATATTAGGGAGGGTCAAAATTGGGTGTCAACATTCACTATAGACTTCTTAGTTAACATACCAATATTAGAGCTCATATGGTTGGTGGCACATGTGTCTATAATCCATATCTCACTATGTTCAGAAACTAATAGAGTTTTACCTGCTGAATTAGCCTGATCTCCATGAGCTGCACTCCCTGATATGTTTTCACAATCTTGATTCTGGTTAAGCATCTTTAGAATTTGATTGTATTGGTCTTTGGTGAAAGTACAGCCTTGCAGATGATTCTCACTTTCACCCACTACACTAATGTTAGCTGGTGATCTTTGATCCTTATCATTAGGGGCACTCTCATAGTTGAATAAGAGATCATTTGACATCCCAACGTATGCATCTTTTCTTGTAGTATTAAATTCACTTTCAGTCATGTAAGCATTATGACCTGCTCCATTAGTCAGTTTTCTCTTCGACTTAAAATCAGGAGGGTATCCTATCAACTTGTAGCATTGTTCTTTAGAATGTCCTTTGCATCTGCAGAATTCACATACCAACCCCAAGTTCTTCTTGAACCTATTATATCCTTGGCTGTTAGACTGACCTCCAGTTCTTGAATACATTACTAAGGGATCAACCCCAGTAGAACAAATGGAGTTCAGTCCTATATTAACACCACTGGAAGTCAATTTCTGACACTCATCATTCACCACCATAGCATAGGCCTGATTGCCTCTAAGAACTAGATTTATCAACAAAATTTAACTTCTTGCCTGTCCAAATGACTCATTCAATCCCATCAGAAATTGATAGAGCTTTTGTCTATTTAGATGTTCAATAAAACCTCTCGACCTCTCACAGTCACATCCAGGATATGGAATCAAAGTTTCATACTCATCGCACAATCATTTAAGCTTTGTAAAATAAACAGACACAAAATATGTACCTTGTTGAAGCATAGCAATCTCTTTATGCAAACTGAAAGTTCTTGGCCCATTCAGCCGATCGAATATTTCTTTCAAGTCACTCCAAACCCTTTGGGTAGATGTTACAAATGCCACTCCTGCTAACAGACTTATGGACACAAAATTTAGAAGCCAAGAGAGAACTATCGCATTTACTCTTTCCCACTGACCTCCTAACTCTGCACTCATGTCATTCTTTCTACAGGTTCCATCCACCAGTCTAATTTTGTTTCTTCCAAGCAATGTCAAACGAATGAATCGACTTCATACAACATAGTTTTCGATCCTAAGGAGTTGAAAAGAGATGAGGTTAACCCCACTAACATTAGCAGGACTTAAGGAGAGGATGATTATAATCCACTACTTGATTTGCAGGCATCATCGGTGTGGTATTTCCATGACGAGGAACACCATTACTAATCTCAGTATCTTGGCCACCATTGTTTGCCATTGATCTTGCTATTTTTCTTGATTTGTATCGCGGAAGCTTGATGATTCTTTCAGACTCTGATCTTTAGAAGTCTGATGAATTTCCCAAACTCTGATCTTCAGAAATCTGACCTTATGCACCTGATCTACTCAGACTTTGATCAAGGCTCGATACCATGAAAGTTTACAGAGTTGTTTGTAGAGAAAAGCAAAAGATTAATCTTTCATAGATTAGAGAAGAAAAAGTTATATTCCATAAAGTTGTATCACAACTATTTATACATGTACTTCTCATTTTATTCTTAGCACTAGAATGTAACTAACTATCTAACAACTTTATAACAAATTAACTAACTCCTAACTGTAAACTCGAAGAGTAGTTACAGACTCTTATTTCTGTCAACAAATACCTTTTCATTTTTATTTTAACATATTTTTTGCATATTAAGAGAGAAACACATATTTTTTATGTTTTATTTTTCAAGATTCAAAACTATACAACAATTAATATGAATTGATGGTAAAATATTTATTATAGACATCGAAATTTTATGGGATACTACAAAACAAACTCAATTTCCATTAGACTTCTTAGATGCTATTATACCATATACCCTAGGTAGTACATGCTTATATAAAAGGATAATATATTCTCTCTGAGGAGACATCTTTAAATTAATTTCATAAATTTTAAAAATATTTATAAAGAGATCAAAATGTGACAGAACTCTTCTTGACAACCAAATATGTCAGGAAGATCCACAATTTTTTTCATATAAATTAAATAAATTTTAAGTAGGTCCATATCACGAAAAATCTCATGATAAAAGAATAAAAAAATCAAGGGATAAAGAGATTTGTGCCCACATTGTTCTATCAATAAAATTATATTTCTTCATATTTTATTTGTAGTTGCAATTTATATTCTATCACTTTAAAAATTGTTGAAAACATTCATATTAATTATTGTTCCTTAAGAAATATACAAACCGTAAAGTACAAAATAAATATGTATAAGTAAAAATGTTGGAAGTAGATTACAAAAACTAGTATTAAATTGTGTAAGGAATAATCAGGGCTTCAATTTCAAGGAAATTAGACACCATTTTGAACAGATCAAAATATAAAACAAACAGTTAAATCAAACAACCAAAAGAAAAGAATTTGCCATTGTTTTGATATATACATGAACTTTTGGTTCTCTTTTGACATAAGAAAAGATATTAATATAGTAATTATAAAGGGGTTCGAAAATTTATCTTACGTAACAAGTTCAACTTCTATGTGACATTAGTATATATTCTAATCCTCATTGATGATTTTTTTGGTTCTGTTACTCTCCAGTATTGCGATAAATAGAATGAGATAAACACTACGTTAAGGATTTGTCTAATCATAGGAATTTGCAGGACAAGTTCTTTTATATTGGTACTCCTCAACTATTTTGTCGTATAATATTAATTATCCACCGATATAAATATATTGATCTAACTCTGTTCACTAAAACTTAGTTGTTAGGTTGCATTTTTGGTTGTTTTGAAGGATAAGTTAATTTTTAGTGCATGACACCAAGAGTAGTTCTTTTTGCTAGTAAAAGACACTTGTAATGAAAGCATAAAATTGCCACTAAGAGAAATTACTTGGTTCTTTTGGCATGAACCTTAAAAGGATATTTGATTAATCTCTATTTACTACTCCCTCCGTCCCTTTTTAGTT
>NC_064283.1:8549886-8644485 GCF_019186545.1 Solanum stenotomum
GTGCTCCTGCATATGTTGTAGACCGATCGAAAGCAAAAAAATAAAAAAATGCAGCAACTTGATTCTTGATATTTACTCAAGGCCAAAGAAGCAGAAGGTTAAATAATTACCTCTTACAATATACATATTAATAGAGTAAACCAAATGAGCACCCTAACAATACAACAATACTAGTCAAAACAATTGAAATACTTGCTTCACAACCACTCAGCGACAAAGGTTATTCATTTGCATACATATCAAGGATTATATTGCTCGCCTTACATGGGGGTTTCTCTGATGAATAGGTGGATGTGCATCCATTGATGATAACTTATGAGAGATGAAGTGCATTGTTGGCCTTTATTTTGGAGTTTCAAGGAAACAAGAGCATGCTAGCTTGATGATAAAAACCAAAACATCTTTTACTCAATCTTTAGGATACGGAAGGCGCTCATCCAGCAAATCACTAAGTTGCTCAGGATCTATAGTCGATGAATTTGCTAGCACAAAAATGTAATCCCCAAGATGCTTTCCTTTGACTATCTCCAATGATAATACTCCAAAACTATACACATCATGTTGAATATTGTTGTTTGAGACGACGGGCATAATCGATTTCTCACAACTTGAATTTTATTATTGCAAAGTAAGAACCTGCTTCGGTCTTACAATTTTTACAGGCAACTCTCTCTTATTTCTTACTGACTTGTTGTTTGATCTCTTGCTTACTTGCTTACTTGGTTTCTTTCTTAGTTGCTTCTTGCTTGGTTGCTTACAACTCAAACGGACCACCTCTATTTATAAGAGGTGATCGAAGAATCTAGAGAGATACATACTACTCTATTCTAGAATATTCCTAGCTATCTTTTTCTAGAATTACCTTTTCTAGAATATTTCTAGACTATCCTCTCTAGAATACTCATTCTAGAGATCATCCTTCAATTCTCAACAACTTCGGAATATTCTAGATTTTTCTTGATTTATCTTAAGTAAGTAATTAAGTTGGTGATGAATTTTTAACACTCCCCCTCCCTCAACACTAACTTAATTTTTTCTTTGCGTCTGTTGTGAGCGATTCCTGAAACTTTGCAAGTATCATGGCGTCCATGCCCTTTGAGGATCTCCACCTTCGTCGGATTATTCTGATTCCTACACTTTGAAGTTCGTCAAAGGTAGTAGCCTCTTTGATGTTAACCACCTCGATTAATGTTGCATCTCTGTACTTGGTGTTTGGACACTTCAATTGTGTAGACCTCCTCAGTTGCGATTGTGACTCTTCTTGGACTTCTTCTTGCAACTCAACTGGTGTTTCACAAGCTCCAGTTTGCCATAAGCTTTTCTTTGCCTTTTGTGGAGGTACCTCCTGGTTAGATTCGATCTTGTTCCCTTATTCTACTTCATTGAGCTTATCTTGCAGCTTTTGCTCAAGAGCTATTGAGTCTGGCAGGGAGACTTCTTTGGACCACCAAGATACGCTTCGTCAAATACCAGATTTTTTGACACATATGTCCGATTTGTGGTAAGGTCACAACACGTCCATCCTTTTCTTTGTTCGTTGTATCCAACAAAGATGCAACGGACAACTTTCTTATCAAACTTGCTGCGGAGATGATCTGGCACGAACACATAGCACACATAATCAAAAACACGAAAGTGTCTTACTGTAGGAATCATCTTTTTAAGTTTCTCAAATAGTGAGATGAATCTCAATCTTGCCTGTGGCAGCCTGTTGGTAATGTGGACAACAGTCTTCATGCATTCTGCCCAAAACATTGCTGGTACATTCATACTATGTAGCATACTTTTGCATATCTCTGCCAATGTCTATTTTTTCTTTCAGCCACTCCAGTTTGTTATGGCTTATTTGGGCAAGTTAACTGTCGTCTTATCATCTTCTCTTTAAGATAATCATTGAACTCTCGTGACGTGTATTCTCCCCCATTGTCCATACGGAGACATTTGATTTTTCTTTCAATATCATTCTCCAAAGTATATTGGAACTCTTTAAACTTCTCAAATACTTCAGATTTCTCTTTTAAGAAGTAAATCCATATGTACATTAAGAAGTCATCAATGAATGTTACCATGTAACGGTAACCACTGATGCAGGACTGCTTCACTGGTCCAAACACGTCTGAGTGTACTAGCTCCAATGGCTCCTTCGCTTGATACTTCGATTCTCCATAGGGAAGTTGATGTGCATTCCCATATTGACATCCAGCATATATAATGTCTCCTCTAATCTCAAGCTTGGGAAGACCTTTTAATTTCAACTGTTGCATCATAATTTTTAGTTTGCTGTAGCTCATATACCCAAGACGTGCGTGCCATTGATCAGTTGTTTTATTACTTCTAGTTTTCTCAACATAAGTTGTCTCAACTTACATGATGTAGATTGATTCTAATCTTCTCCCTTCCATGATTGGTGCGCTTGTAACTTTTAAGTTTCGATATACTTTTACGTCATTTGGCCCAAACAAGACATAGTTACCAGAATCTGTTAGTTGTGATACAAATAATAAGTTTTTCTTCATTCCTGGAACATGGTAGACATTTTGAAGTTCCAATTGTCTTGAGTTGTGATGAGGCACGAACATCATCTTACCAATATGAGTTATTGGCATTTTTGAATTATTTGCAGTCACCACTACTCGACCACATTTATATTCGCTCATGTTAATGTGTTTTTTCTCATCACCGATCATGTGATTGGAACATCCTGAATCAACGATCCAATCATGTTCATAATCGACCAATTTCTCACTTACAGTTGTAAGTGCAATCTTCTCTTCTTTGTTAGAGTGATATGTGACAAACTCCTCTTGTTGATTAGTTTCTTCGACTGCATAAGAGGTCTCGAAATCCCAAGCTTCTTCTTAGTTTTTCTTGTTTTGAGTAAAAATAGCTACATTACCTTCAGTGTCCTTTCTTTCCATAATTGTAGCACTTATCCATTTGCCGGTTGTTGAAGCATTTCACATGCTTGTTTTGTCGCTGGGTTCTTTGATGTTGATTCTTTTGGTCTCCCTCTGGCTATGAGCTTCTCTCCGCTTCTCTTTTTTGATAGTCTTGCCTTTTGCTGAAGAGCGCCTTATATTCGTCTTTTATAGTGAGACTTGATATTGGCTTCTCCAAATCTTCTTCATTTGCCAACAGATTTTCCAACTCAGATAAAGCTGGTTCTGTAGTCTATCCTCGTGTAGCTATAATTATGCCTTTGTACTCCGGCCTTAGACCATGAACAATGATTCTCCCCATTCTTGTCTCTGTGATAATATTCTCAGGATCTAATTTTGATATTTCATCAGATAAAGATTTTACCTTTGAGATGTATTGACTGATCGTCATATTTCGTTGAGAGATTGACAAAAACTCATTTTCAAGCCTTTGTAAGCTTGCATCATTCTTCTTTGTAAAAATTGTTGCCAAGGTGTCCCAAGCTTCTTTGGGTGTCTTGGCATTCTTAATCCGTTGTAGGAACTCATCCTTGATGGTTACAGTGAGAGCATGCATGGCCTTTCCAGCTTTGACCTTCCACCTTTTTGCTACTTCAACATCTGTTGGTGTTGTGGTGTCTGATCCACCGATGATATCCCATAATTCCTGATCGAGAAAGTAATATTGCATTCTCGTGATCCGTAGTTGCTTGCATTGAGCTTCTCAATGCTATTGAGAGTGCTTGCGAAATCTGCCATTGATAAGTGCCTCGCGACTTGTAGCCTCCGATAATAGCTTGTAAGATCTTCTATGAGTTACTACCTTGCTCTTATCCACCAAGCTCTGATACCACTTGTTAAATATTGTTGGTTGTGGAGATGACGGACACAATCGATTTCTCACAACTTGAATTTTATTATTGCAAAGTAAGAACATGCTTCAGTCTTACAATTTTTACAGGCAACTGTTGACACTCAATTTTGACCCTCTCCAATATATATTAATCATCGAGTTTCTTAAATCCAAACGAGTTGAAATAATTGACTTTATAAAATTTCAAATATTTTTCAAGTTACTTTAAACAATTTTGTCACTCTTTATAAAAAAAAAATTCTTATATACTATATATGTTTTAGATAATTTTATATATAATTAATGTTTTTTATAAATATTCAAAAATCACCTCAAAAAGATTTTATTTCGCTTAAATAGTTCACTGATTAGTTTAGTTATATAATGGTTTACACTTTTTGAATTAATTAGTTTATAATTAAGTCAATTATTTTATTTCGTTAAAATTAAGAAGCTCATTAATTAATTTATATTAATTCATCTTATTTAATCACTAGCCGAATTTACTAAATGAATTCAATTTGGCTACATTCCTAATTCATCGGCTAAATTCGTAATGTGATCGACCACTCAATTCGGTTAAAATTGTAACTTACTAGCCATTACTTTTACCTCACCCTTAAACCACTTTGGACCTTTTATTTGGCAAATCCCAACAGCCCTTTACAACCCAGCACCAATTTCCTCCCATCCAGCCCATCTCCCTTTAGAAAAACAATTATTTCCAGCCCAATTCCTCCATGAACCGACCCAGCCCATTCCCCTAACTCCTATTCCTAATTCTCAGCCCAACATATAATACACAAACATCAATATAATAATACGTACATCAAAAAACCAAACCGACCCCACCCTTTTTTATTTTTTTAGCAATTCCCAACTACCTAGGCCCACCCTTTTAATTCCTCCAACTCAACAAAATAATAACAACAACAACATACACCAAACCGGCCTCCATCTGCATCGTTCTTCGTCTTCTTCGCAGAAACGAACTACAGCCCAGAAACGAACAGCAGCCCAGAACGAGCAGCAACCCACCGTGACAGCCAGTGAATCAAATTGACCCAGTCCAGCAAATTGACCCGGAACCGGCAGTCCAAAGGCGTTAACGACATCTCCCTCACGTCCCTCTCCGTGGTACGATTTGAGCAGAGAAAATAAGCACGCGCTTTGTCCTCCTTTCCCCTTTCGGAATGAGTCAAGACCTCAAGGAAGAGGTGTTTGTCCAAATTGGAGAAGGAATTGGCCCCAAATTTCTACCCGAAATCTGCCCTAGTTTTCCCTACATATATTCTCTTTCTTCTTCATCATAAAAGGGGGAAGGAAAAAAGATTTTTAGTTGGCTTTTTTTGGTTGGAAAATCTTTAGAGCTGGAGATTTTAGTTTGAGAGTTGGCTTTTGGGTTAGAATTTTTTTTGGAGTGAAAAATATCGAAAGTAGTCCGAGTGAAAAATAGCTAAATATACAAGAATACGTTCGAGGTTTCTTTTCGCTGTCCGGATCGTGCTTGTGTGGTAGAAGTCGTGTTCCTCTACTCGTCTCATCTATTCGCTGCCCGGAGAAAGGTAACCTCCTCTCCTTCATAATATTCTTTTCGTTTTCTTCTTTCTATTCGGAATGATATCGCGATGTCTGAATATTTGTACTTTGTGGTTGCTGATTGTTGGCTGCTATTGAGCTAGTGTTGTTTATATGATATATTTGTTTTTTTTTATATGGTTATGTTAGTTGGTCGAGTCTAAGCTCGTAAGTTTGTACTAATTGTAGTGATGTTTCTAGACTACTCTTTTGAGTTTTGTTATTATTCCTCTTCTCAAACTGCTTCTTGAATGTTGTTGAATCTATTCCATGACTTGGTGTTCGACGTCGTATTTTCTTCTTCCACCTCAAGTTGGGTGAAGGAATCAAGACGTCAAGATTCCGAGTATATTTACTCTCTATGGCTCGTTTGTGAGTCTTGGAGTTTTCTTTTTTGAGTTAACTATTATGTTAAAAAGCCCTTTTTCGTTCCAATGTAATCTTTAGTGTATCTGTGATGTTGTTGTCTGCCTTACGTCTGGCTCCACCCTTTTCTATTTATCTATTGTTTGTTGTGTTTATTTTAAGGCTATTTCGCCCTTGATATTTGGCTTTATCGTTCTTTTAAGTTGAATGTTTCTGTTGAAAAGTGCTATCCTCCTTATATGGCTCTGCTGCTTGTCTTTTGTTTTTTTTGGTGAACAATATTGATTCGAGTGTGATTACATCTTCTCCTTAGCCTGGTTTTAAGTCCAATCACTGTTATATAGCATATTAGTTAGCTAAAAATCTAATTTGTCATTTTAGAATGGGTAGGAATATAATAGTTGGTTTCATACTCTGCAATTTTTTTATTGTCTTGGATACTAGATATTTCCTTTTAAAGCATTTTTTATTTATTTATAAATTAAATGCATATTGGTGTCTGATTAGTGTCATAAGAGATATGCATGCGTGATTATGTATAAATCTTTCCTGATCAATCATTTGTTTGCTGTGTTATTTTAATTGTCCAATTACTACCTATGCGAAGAGGATTTTAGTCATGTTATATCGTTTCGTTAAAATAGTAGCCTGAACTAATATATATATTTGTCTACACTTGTTTGTTTTGATCTCAATCATGTTTAACAAGTCCATTTCCCTTCTCCCTCTCGGGATAGTTATGGCCAATTATCTATGTTTGTTAAAGTCATCGCAATAATTTATTTTAACAGACACTACTTTGGGTTGCTATTTCGAATATTAATCCTCCCTTTTCTTACTTTGTTTTGCATGCGAAATCCGCCCGAGTTCATTACAAGCTCTCATATTTTCCTTATATTTCGGGAGAGCCATAAAGGCTCAAATCCTCCTTTATCGAGTCGGACAACCATAAAATCGGCGGACAGGTCCTAGAGTCCGAAAATATGCACCAAATCGGAGGGTTGAAGGAATTGGGCCAAAAAGCCCATCTTTATTTCTTAAAGTTGTATTTTGTTATTTTTGGGCCTAAGTCCTTTGCATTTCATTTATTACTGTCTAATTAGAATTTAAGACAGGTGGAAGATGGGCCTAAGGCCCAAAGAAATAAATTTTGAAATTTATGTCTAGGACAGGTACAGAAAATGATCAAGAATTTGGCCCAAAACGAAATAGGCCCAAATACTGGTCCAGACGGACAGAAACCAGATTTGGGCCTAACTCTCTTTCCTCTTTACTTTATTATGCTCATTTACTTACTAGTATTTGTCGTTAGTCTTAAGGTCGAAAAATTCAAATCCCTGAAAGACGTCTATTTTGATTCAATAATTTAACTAAACTAGTCATCTCTTAACAAGACTTAAAGGAATAATTTTGCAGGGTAGCTCACTTAGATAATATTTAAATATTTCCTCTTTTCCCCTTTAAAATAAGTTTTAACTATAAAGTAGTTCACTTTTGCAATTCAAGATAAGTTAAAACATTTTAGCCAAATAATTAATTGCCGGATAACCGCTTATTAGCGGGCATTTCAGGTGCTTTCAAACCCTTCCCGAAATGCTAATAAGAACCCCCCTTAAATATTTTCAATTGATTTCCTGTTTGAATCTATTGAAAATCAGTTTTCTTGATTTTTCTTAAAAATTAAGTGGCGACTCTTAAATCAGTCTAAATTATATTTTTTAAATAAAACAACAACTCTCTCTTATTTCTTACTCACTTGTTGGCTTACTTTCTTCCTTGGTTTCTTTCTTAGTTGCTTCTTGCTTGGTTGCTTACAACTCAAATAGACCTCCTCTATTTATTGGAGGTGATGGAAGAATCTCGACAGATACATACTACTCTATTCTAGAATATTCTTAGCTATATTTTTCTAGAATTACCTTTTCTAGAATTACCTCTTCTAGAATATTTCTAGACTATTCTCGCTAGAATACTCATTCTAGAGATCTTCCTTCAATTCTCAACACCTCTGGAATATTCTAGATTTTTTTTTATATATCTTAAGTAAATAATTAAGTTGGTGATAAATTCTTAACACATCACACATTTTCGTAACCTTCATTGTATATGCAAGCTCTAAACAATACAATTTCCAGAACAATATTACCAATTTAAACATGTAATTGAGATAAAAACAATGGAGTATTTGGCTATAGTTCATGAACTATTTAAAACTTACCAGGTGCCACATAGCCATATGTGCCTGCAAGCGCAGTGCGATTGGCTGAGTCTGGCTTGAGAATCTTTGCTATTCCAAAGTTTGCAACACGAGCTTCATACTCAAAATCAAGCAACACATTACTGCTCGATATGTCTCGATGAACAATTAGTGGTGAACAGTCCTGGTGCATGTAAGATAAAACAAAAGCAACACCCTTGATGATATTCACCCTTTTAAGCCAATCCAATTTCTTGGACTCAACTTCATTGCTCAGAATACTAGACAAACTCCCCCTCTCCACATACTCGTAAACCAAGAACGAGTTTTGTGCATTTGAACAATAGCTGTAGAGGTTCACAATGTTCCGGTGCTTAATCCCAGTCAATGCCCTTACTTCATTCATGAAGCTTTTAGGATGAGTATTCTGAAATGAAGAATGAAGTCTCTTCACAGCTGTATTCCCTAATGATGGAAGGTCTATTTTGTAAACACTTCCATACCCTCCATGCCCGATGTAAAATTTTGCATCAAATTCCTCTGTGGCATTTAAGATGTCCATGTACAATGCCTTTCCATCTAACATGGTTATCGAAAGCCAACCATCATCCCATCTTTCAACGTCTCTAACTCTCCTTCTTTTATCACACATAAACAACACAACAACAAAAACACAGAGCAGTATTAGTGCTCCCATAACAGTAAGTACAGTGATGACGATGAGTTTACGTCCCTTTGCCATTGAGTGCTTCTTCACCACAGAAGACGACATTTCGCAGGGATCTAGTCCTGCAACATTGCCACAAAGACCGTTATTACCCTCTAATGAGGCATTGATAAAAGCCTTATTATTAGGGATTGGACCTTCCAACTCATTGTATGACAATACCACATCCTGCAAACCAGTCAAAGTTTCAAGTTCTCTAGGAATTCGTCCAGATAGGCCATTGTGGGAAAGATTTAAGTTTACCAACACCTTCAACCATAAGATTATAGCTCAAATCAAGTACATTAAGTTGTGTTGTCCTCCCTATCTCCTTTGGAATTTTCTGGCCAAACTTGTTGTTGCTCAGGTTCAACTGAAACAACTGCACGAAATCTACTATACACATCGGGATTGACCCGTTCAATCTGTTGTCTGATAGATCGAGGGACTCTAACTTTGTTAGTGACCCAAGTTTCTCAGGTATATTACCAGAAATTCGGTTGTTTTGCAGAAAAAGATTAAATAGAGATCTTAATTTTCCAAATTCCTTTGGAATCTGCCCAATCAAATGATTCGATGAAAGATCAAGTCCTAAAAGCCTTTTGACATTTCCAATCTCTGGTGGTATGCTACCACTAATGTTAACTTTGGCTACATGCAGATCAATCAAATTTTCGCATTTCCCCAGTTGTTGCTGAGTTCACCGTGAAAATCTTTGTCGCTCAAATCAATGAACTGCAGCTCTGGATGGATGCCAAAAGCTTCAGATAAATTTTCAGTGAAACTGTCGTTGTTAAACGGACAAATTTTAAACTACAACACTTTTTCAAGCTGCTCGGTACTGGCCCTGTCAGCTTGTTACTGTTCATCATTAAGTTCTCAAGTTTCCCACCTTGGCAAAGATGCTCAGGCAAATGCCCTGAAAACTGATTTTCACTTATTATCAGGTCTACCAAGTCATCCAAATATGCAAGTTCTTTTGGAATAGAACCAGAAAGTTTGTTCTCACGGAGATATAGAAATTGCAAGTTTCTCAAATTGCCAAAGGAAGCAGGAATTGGACCAGTGAGTTGATTTTCCTGTAGTTCCAGAATATTGAGGTTTTTCAAATTCCCCAACTCTCTAGGAAAGGGACCAGAAAGTTGGTTAGAATAAAGGTACAAAATTTTGAGCTCAGTTAAGTCACTTACAGTTATTGGAATTGAACTAGTAAAGTCGATTTCCGGTTAAATCCAGCTCTGTGATGTTTTTCATATTCCCCAACTCTCTAGGAATGAGACCAGAAAGTTGGTTAGAATGAATGTACAAAATTTTGAGCTCAGTTAAGTTACTTAAAGTAGTTGGAATAGAACTAGTAAGATTATTATGGGATAGTTCCATATCATTGAGGTTTTTCAAATTCCCTAATTCACTAGGAATGAGACCAGAAAGTTGGTTAGAATGAAGGTACAAAATTTTGAGCTCAGTTAAGTCACCTAAAGTTGAGGAGCTAATGGACATACACTAGGAAGAAATTGCACAATTAGTGTTTCAAATAGGTTGATTTTTAATTTTTATCCTTATAATTGAATTTATTCCTTGTGGATATTGTTGGACCAAAATAATCAGGTGTCGAAGCTAGCAAAACAAACCTTCAAATATCATGAAAAAAAAGACAAACAAAAAATATACCAAAAGATATAAATGTTTAACATAATTCGGTCAATTGACTTATTAAATCCACTAGAGGAGATGAGCAATTCAATACATAAATATGAAAGTACAAAATATCAAGAGAAATAAACTCACACAATTCACTCGGGATAAAAAGAGGTGCACACAAGTGTTAACGTAACACTTGTGTCTCACATATTATCCCCTACACAAAACTCTCAAAGCCCCACCTTGTGACTATTACTAAGTCATAAGAAACAAACCTCTATTTATAGAGTCATAAATATTTTCCTACAAGAAAAAGGACTAGCCAAATATGGAGACTTTGTGTTTCCTTTTAGGAAAAAGGAAAACTCAATATGGTAAGAAACCCATGGCAAATTCCCAACAAATCTTCTTCTTGGCATGAATTTTTGACAAAATAAATTTACTCCACCTTCTTCACATAATCTTCAATAGGTTGCATCTCCGTCTTACTAATCTTCTCCATTAAATTTATGTCTTCACACAGAGTAACACTCCGATAAAATTTCTCTAACAAAAATCTTTGTTATGGTAAAATGGGTTGTAGTTAGAATTGTGCCCCCCAAGATGAACATCCATTTTTAACCTCGCTCTGATATCACTTGTTGGACCGAAATAATCCGGTGTCATGCGGATCAAAGCGAACCTCAAAAGATACAAACATGAGTAAGAAAACAAACGAAAAATATACCAAAGCAAACCTCAAAAGACCCTGAGTAAGAAGACAAATGAGAAATATACCAAAAGACACAATTTATTTTATACATAAAAGTATTACTTTGATATAATTTATAAATATTTCTTATATGTTTTCATAGTTTTTATTTGTTAACATATTATTTCAAGTTGTGTAAATTTCATATATGACATATATTATAGTACTATTTTCAAGCTATAGCAGTAGATATAGACTTTTAAGCTATAGCATTAAAAATTTCAGGTTATAACAAACTCACAAATAAAAGAAATATTTTTATTAATTCGAAAAAAGTTTTAAAAAAAATAAAAACGAAAATTAAAAAAAAAAGGAATTATAGATAATAAAGTAAAAAACTGAAAGTGTGGCCTGTAATTTAATTTGAATTTATTGTAGATAATTAATGATTAGCATGAAATAAGGGATTCAAACAAATAAACAATATTTTTTATCCTTAATTCACTCAAAATCAGTTAATATAAATTAAAGAATTAGATCATATCATTCTTTTGTAGATAATTAATAAATAGCACGAATTAAGGGATTTAAACTAATTAAGATTATTTAGTATCCTTAATTCACTCAAATCAGTTAAAATCAAATAAAAATTCAGATTTTATCTTCTTCTTTTTTCAACATTTCTCTCTCTTCAATTTGCAACAAAAAAAATTCAACGTTTCTCTCTTCAATTTTTAACAAAAAAAAATCCCACATTCAAGTAATTGAAATTTTTTTCATCTTTGAAAATTCTTGATTTTGTTGTGATGGACANATTTTGTTAGACTTGTTGTTTTGACAAATTGATGATTGGAGTTTGTTCTATATGGTATTTCCATGGATGTAAAAACTGACATAGGCTTCCAGCAATGGACAAAAAGTAATCCTATTAGTCATTTCATTGAAGCATAACTCCATATATTCAGTTGGGGAAAGTTTTGAACAGAAAGGAAGGATCATTATCTGGATTCTATGCACACAGATAAAATCTTTGAAATCGTAAGACAAACAATGTGTAACATAGTAGTCGTAGTATTTCCCTTATTAGTTCTTATCCTTCAATTTCTATTACTATCTTTTGCTCCTTGTATTCTGTTCTGTTAGTAGCTGATGTTGTTGTTACTTTTTTATTATTACTAGTTATAGGGAACGTGCGTTGCACGTTTGTCTCCTACTGTTACTCCCAAAATACACGCAAGTGTACGTGGTTGCACAAGTAGTATAGATTATTCACGAAATGAGTTATCGTTCCCAAGGGACTTATGATCAACTTATATTCACTCAATTCTACAACTAAAAGTAACCAAGTAACCTTTTTAAGAGTTGTTGATTTAGTTAAGTATCTACTAATAATTATGCACTAAATGAAAGTAACTAATTGTGAACAACTTTGATATAATATGGTTCAGGCAAGTTTAAAAACAATTCCAGGGCTGCAGCATACATTGAATATCATGCATCATATCATCGGCTTAGAATTCACTTCAGTTGTCAAATTACTGGTTTATAGGGTTGATAGTATGGTCCGGGTGGTTCGCCTCTCGCTGCCTACCCCAGTTAGTCATCTAACTACATCGTTGAGCGGGGATAAATAAACTAACTGGCGAGCATGTATATTTTATCCTATTTCGTAACCAAGCAAGGTGTTCGTCTGGGCGTCACTCCTGAACACTAATCACCTCAATTTAATGGGTGGACCGAGCTCTCTATATTCTCTGGTCTATCTAATCCCTCCTCGTTCAATTTTAAGATTAGACACTAGATTTATTTTATGGTGCGCAAGCATAAAATAGTACAACAAGAATATAGAAGTAATTTGGATTGACAACCGAAAATCAATTCAATAAGCCTCAAACATTCAGCACATAATTCATAGCTACAGCCCCAGAACTAGGGCGTTTAGCTACTCATGCTATTAGAAAACAAGAAAATACTATAGTTCATGCGATTTTCGGAAAATAGAAGAGTTAAGGGATTAAAACCTATTACAAACTTGAATTCTTGCCCTTGAACACTAAATCAAAAGTCGAACCCTTTTTATGGAGCCCTAAGAATCTATTTATACTAGTAGGAAAAGTTGGGAACCAATCCCACTCAAATTAGGAATCCTATTTGATGTTAAAAACTTGGAAAAGTCGGAGAACAAGTGGCGTGTCGCGCCCCTTATCGCGCCTCAAGGTTTCTTCACTCGTTATGCTCCTGGCGCGGCGCGCCAAGCAGAGCACCTGAGCAACGCCTCTGAGATTACCCTTCTGGCGCGTCGCGCCTTTCAGTACGTCGCAACAGGCTCTCTGAGGTACCACCAGTGGCGCGCCGCGCCAACCACTGGTGGTTTTTGCCTTAGCCATTTTCTTACATCTCCTGGCTCCTTCTTCCATCAAGATTTCCTAAAACAACTAGTCACATGTGTAAGGATGCAATCATCACAAGTTAAACTAAAATTCAAGCTAATAACTCAAGATCGTCATCAAATATCATCACTTCGTGGGCCAATTTCGACTACTTAGGTATACAAATATGCCTAAGATCACCTACTATTTTATAAAATTTACACAAACATAATTTTATGTTGATAGTTATTTATCGCATAATTTATTTTTATAGATATGCCAAAACTTGTATTGATTAATATGTTTATGTATAAAGTTTACATTTTCATCCAAAAGAAAAAAATAGAGATTTGAAATATACTCGTCTAGACTAAGACATATTCTAGTAAATATATAGATGTTTTCTCTATACAGACACAACCAAATAGGTTAATATTATAATTTTCTTTTTACTTATTTGTTTGACAGCTAAGAAATACTCAAATATGTAAAATCAATTAAGATTATATAACACCTAATCTAATAAGATGAATATTAGCTTTAAATTTAAGAATAAAATATACAACATTATGGAGTATTATCTTCTATAAATATATATAATAATAAGAGTACATCATCATTTTTATTTTTTTATTTTTATCTTACTGTCTACTTTCATTTTATTTTCCTCTCTTAGTACGTACATATATAAATACTTCCCACTTTGTGCCTACATTCATTCAGATTCTTCAATTTCCACGTTTATGAAAAATCCAATGTTATGGAAAATTAACCCTAAATCATTTTTTAAACTAAAACTCCTAGTATTTTAATTTTTAATATAAATTTAAAATGCTCTAATACAAAAAGGGAAATGACATAAGAAGAAAATTATATTGACACAAGAGATCACGTAGCTTCAGATCAAAATTGTTGTAGAACTCACGATCCTTATTTTCTTTCTTCTTCTTATTTCACCCCATGATAAGCTTTAACTAAAATTACAAAATGATCTTGTATTGTTAATGCCTTGGTATGTCACATATTTACATTATACTTATTTCTATAAAATTCAGACTATGAAGAATTTGGACTTGGGATTGAAAATGTGAGATGGGGAATGCATATGATGTGTTTGTTTGTACATAGTATTTTCAAAATTTAAGAAAAGAGTCATTTTACTTTTTTATGAAGCTATAACTAAGAATTTTTGAAGATTTTGATATTGGCATGTGTAATTGAAGAACAAAAAAGTGTCCAATGATGTAACGGAAGAAAAAAAAGAGACGGTTAATAATTTAGCGACTAAACTTTTCTTTTCATTACCTTAAATGTATTAAAAAGAAATTAAATAGAAGAAAATGCCACTTAACTTTTATAGAGCCCTTTTGTAATTCAACTTTCAACTATAAGGTTATCGTATTATACGTGCAATACACTAATGTTTGACAGACGTTCCCTCAGAATTTGGCTCGTCGTTTATCGTCTGACATGTCCATTTATGATGAGAAACAACAACATATTTCTTCTTACCCCATTCATGAATCCTCATATGAAGTTCAGCCGCAACAATCAATAAATGAACACCTTGAATTGATGTCAAAATGAACAGCTTAATATATATATATATATATAAAATAGAGAGAGAGAGGGGTGGAGCTACATACAAATTTAACATCATATATAATTGCTTATTTCTAAGGTATAGAATGAATAATGTCAAATACTCGGTGCAGATANGGGGGGGGGGGTGGAGCTACATACAAATTTAGCATCATATATAATTGCTTATTTCTAAGGTATAGAATGAATAATGTCAAATACTCGGTGCAGATAAAGTTATGCCTTTCAATATTATGAATTACCAAATATAAGAAAAAAATATTAATCATAAAATACCATACATAAAAAAATAAACTATTACAATTATATTGATGTAGAATAAACACAAACTTACTTTCTTGAAGCTTGTTATAAGATTATAGGAACTCACTCTCATATTCGATTTCAGTTATACATCCTTGACTAAATTTTTATTGCTGCAATAAAAAAAACGTCCAAAAAGTTTAACAATCAAATACTGTTTAAATAACTATCAAAGGAAAATCAACTACAAAAAAATAAAATAATATTTTCTAATACAATTGAGAATCTAATAATTCGAAAATTAAAAAACACATGAACCATAGAAAACGTTGATAGGTCTGGAATATATATAGTAAGAAGATGCATATTTTTTTGACTTATGAAATTCTTCTTTAATAGACAAATAAATAAAGAAAAGATCAATTGAATAGATATGATGAATATGAACATTTCAAATTTTATTTTTCCAACCTTTGAGATTCTCATCAAACGTAATTAATTGGTTAATATGTGGTCACTTCCCATTTAATTGATTATTGTCATTTATTAGATGGTAAATTTATTATTTGGTACAAAAATATCATAGAATCAGTTTTTAAATTAGGGGTAGTAACGTTGATTAATTTTAATGTAGATTTTTGTACTTATTTTATTATAAACTTATGTTCTCCTACTTTTAAATAACTTACAATTCAAAAAATAATTAAAATAATATTATTTAATTAATTAGATATTTAATTTAGTCTAGGGGTAAAATGGTAATTCAACTTTTCATCTTTGGAGCTTCCCACTTATAATAATACTAGTTTTTGAGTACGTGCGTTGCACGTGTGACCCATGAAAGTTTTTATAGATCCATTACAACGATTAAGTATATATGAAAATATATTATTAGTAATAAAATAACAATTACAAATAAATTTTTAAAAGGGTGACAAAAACAACATTTATAAACTTTGAACTTTGGTTAGTAGTTAGCAAATTTTCAATTATGTCACAAATGGCTAACAGAGCCCCAAAAGAACCCAAACTTACGAAAATAAAAAATTCAAGAAAATTTTATTAAAGAAGTCTAATATATAGAGAAAACACATTAAATGAAAATTATATTAAAGAAGTCTAATAAATAGAGAAAACACATTAAATGAATAGAGAAGGAAAAATATACAAACATACACATCCTTTCTTAAACTTTAGTAATAACAATATAGAGGAAAACGAAATACAAAATTAATATATAATTTTTTGAAATTTTTGTTGACGCCTTCCATAACCAATCAAAATTGTAGAGTCTTCTTCATTGAGTCAAACTAAAGAATGAATCAAGTATTACAATATAAGTGCTTCACTACTTTGATAATATAATGACAAAGGATAATCTTGGCGGGGGTCTCATAAAACAAAAAATATATGAATTTATATAGATAAAAGCGCAGAAATACCAAAAGATATCTTAAAGTTTCAAATTAAACATTTGGAGGTTATGATTATAAAAAGCATGCAATTTATGAATATTAAGATATCAATTGAATAGATAATTAGATAAAAAAAAAAATACTATTAAATCTAGAGGAACTACGCAAACCTAATTCTCACCTTAATCAAATATGTAGGCATGCTTCCTCAAGTTCGATAATTAAAGTTCAAAAAATTAAATTAAATTATTAAATTCTCATTCAAGAAAATGAAAAAGTTTTTATCCTTGTTAAGGAAAGAATGTTTATCCTTATTCAAAAAAAAAATTTACTTCACATTTCAATTAATTTTAGAATGAAAAAAAGATAAATAATTTTTTAGAACATAGAAAAGTGTCATATCACTTTTTTAAGAAGAGAAAATTCAAGAATGACCAAACTGAAAAGCAAAGTAAAATTACAAATAAATTTGAACTTTACATTACCCCTTTTTTGCTGCTTGCCAATGGTTCTCGCCTTCTCGGTAATGAATTGTTTTCTGAAGGAGAGATAACTCTAACCTTTCACATAGGAAATCAATTAACAATTGAAAGCAAAGTGAATTAGGAAATCAATTAACAATCATAAAAATTCTTTATATTGATTTTGTTTTTGTAAAGGAATTAATGCATATTCATTTCTTCCGGCCGTCACTCGATTGAATTTTCAAAATCATGCCAAAGTATGCATGTCATGGTTCATAAGTTGTGATGACTTCAACTTTTCATCAATATTCATGCTATTTGAACAAATCGGTCTTTAAAACTTCACAGTCATGTTGCAGAACTCGTGTTCCTCTTCACAATTTTAATTTTACCTTCAAATTGGCAAAAAGAGAGGTAAATTGAAAACTTGTAACGCAGGAGATGATACCTTGCACACAATAGCTATGTCGACAAAATACCAATTGAAAATTATAGTGTGTATACCCTGAGAAGGAGAGAAAATAAGAGCACATCACACATGAGTTATTTAATAAAGAGTACGTGCTATATTTTTTGAAAGAAAGTAGTCATGGATCATGAGTAAATTTCAACTTTTCAGTTTAAGTACTCACATATACATCATTTGTAAATGATGAATTGAAGACTTGTTGTAAGGGATGAGAATTGGAGAAAGAACAGGAAGAAAGGAGGTGTATTTTAGTACACAAAGGACTCGACTATTGAGTTTTGTTAAACTGAAAATATTAGTGGCTTTTGGGTTTATTTGACGGAACAGTTATCTAATATAATAATAATTAACAATTAAAGTCATTAAGAAGTAGAAAATGATAAGTTGTAACATCTAACCATGTATTTTTTTTTCTATTTTAATTGTAATTATTGATTTTATTTTAAATGATTTTAATTAAAAAATAAGTGAAGGACATTTTCGTAATTCAATTTTGAACTTAAAATTTTCTCACTTATAATAATACTAGTTCTGGAAACGTGCGCTACACGTTTGTCTTTTATTATGATCTAAAATTTATATAAGTCTAATATCATGTCGATATAAATATTTATCACATTATATTTTTATAAATATGATAAATCTTGTATTGATTAATATGTTTCTATATAAAGCTTACTTTTGCATCCAAAAATAAATGAAAAGAAGGATTTCAAATATAATCTTCTAGACTAAAATATCTAAATATATGTTTCTCTATACAAATACAAGGATGACAACTAACTCTTTTCATTTAACTTTTAGTTATTTGTTTTGGAAAATAAGATGTGTTGAATTATGTAAAACTAATTAAAATAATATAGCATATGATGATATATGACATATCAAGGAACTCTTGCTCTAAGTTGAAGAAGTGCACCTAAACATTACTAACATGGATGCAATAAAAAATTAGGTAATCAACATACTTAGATATGACCATCATTATTATCTATAATAATTTTCTTCCAAAGATTGTAGCTAGCTTGGTATGATATGAAACAGGAAAAACTAAGCTCTAATAAAATAAGGGGAATAAATTTAATGAAAGAATGATAAATGTAGCACCTTTTCGATGATCAACTTACATAACATAATTAAGTGAAATGACAAAGTAAGGAAGAAGAAAATTTCCATCTCACTTACCCAAAGTATGTAAATCAGTGAAAACTTGTTGAATTCCTTCAATAATTGCCTAAAAATCAAATATTAAAAGAGAAGTTTTCAAAACATGAAAATGTAGTAGTGACTCACTATGCTTGTTAGAAGGCCATCTTTATAAAAAGATGAATTTCAACCTCCGCAAAGATTTTAGGCATAATACATATATTGGACCCTAAACTTGGCTTCAAATTTTAACTTTGACCTCCAACTTTCATAGTGCACAAACAAGCACTTTAACTATCCAACCTTTTAATAAATAAACACGTGAGTCCTATTTGGCAAAACGCGTGATGTGCACGTATTCTGCGCGAGTTAGGAGTAATTTGACAACTCTACCACCCTGGATTCCGGCCAATCTCCGGCGACCCAAAACCCCATTCATTTTCTTCTTTTTCAGGCAAAACGCCTCCACCAAATGACCCCCAAACAAGTGAACAAACACATCCATTACTCCTCCCTTTTCCGGCCAGCAAACACCACTTGAAACCACCCAAAACCTCCATTCATTTTCTTCTTCTTCCCTCCGCTCACGCCACCACCAGCGAGCCAGCTTCAACCTCAAACAACCAGCAGCTCCCAACTCCAAACACCTCCAACCCAACCATTCTCCTTCTTCCTCCACACCAGAGCACAACCCATGAAGCGAACGAGCTTCGAGCTAGCCAAACCTACCAAATACCCGACCCCACACCCATCAGATTCGCCATCTCCGGCGAGAACCAGACACAAAACAGCAACCAAATGACCCCCCAAACCCTATGAAAACAGACCCAACAACCACAAACACCTAAACCAAGATGCCAGCCATCAACAAACCTCTAAGCTCCGTCAAACAATGAGCTCCAAGCTCTAAAAATCATTAGGAGGAATTAATTTTGATTCTTGTNGTGAAATGACAAAGAAAGGAAGAAGAGAGTTTCCATCTCACTTACCCAAAGTATGTAAATCAGTGAAAACTTGCTGAATTCCTTCAATAATTGCCTAAAAATTAAATATTAAAAGAGAAGTTTTCAAAACATGAAAATGTAGTAGTGACTTACTATGCTTGTTAGAAGGCCATCTTTATAAAAAGATGAATTTCAACCTCCGCAAAGATTTTAGGCATAATACATATATTGGACCCTAAACTTGGCTTCAAATTTTAACTTTGACCTCCAACTTTCATAGTGCACAAACAAGCACTTTAACTATCCAATCTTTTAATAAATAAACACGCGAGTCCTATTTGGCAAAACGCGTGATGTGCACGTATTCTGCGCGAGTTAGGAGTGTTGACACCCAATTTTGACCCACCCCGAGAAGAATTAATTCACGAGCTTCTCAATTTTCAAACGATTTAGAATAATTGATTTTATAAAATTCAAATATTTATCGAGGTTACTTTAAGTAAGTCTAGTCGATTTTATAGTATTTTATAGTTATATGTATAATTAGTGTCTCTTAAATATTTGAAAATCATCTCAAAGAGATTTTAATTTTTAGTAAGTACTTTGTTAAATTAGTTTAATTTAAATTATGGTTATAATTTTGAATCATTAGTTTAAAATTAAGTTAATTATTTTATTTCGTTAAGGTTAAGAAGCTCATTAATTAATTAGTATTAATTCATCTTGTTTAATTTTGGTCGAATTCACCAATTAAATTCAAGTTGGCTAAGCTTTTAACTTCGCTCGGTTATAATTGTAATCTTATGTAATTGCAATTGTAGCCACTTCTTAACATCTCCTTCAACCCATTGTTAAGACCCAAAATTGGGCCACCTTTTGGCCCAATTCGTTTTCCAGCCCACCACCAGGAACCCAATTCCTCTTTTGTTCTTCAACCCATTTTGAATTTCCAAATTTCCAGATTTCAGCCCAACTCATAAATAACCACCGACCCAAATCTCATGCCCAATGCTAATACTATAATATTCCTCTTCCCATTCACTGGCCCACCCCAATGACTTTCCAATATACACAACAACAAATACCAAAAGAACCCAACTCCCAGCATCTTCTTCCTCGCGTGCAAAATCAGAAACCCAGAAACGAACACGCAAGCCAGGCAGAAGACAGTAACTTTGTTGTCTCCTTCCTCCAACATCTCTCTCCAGTACAGTCGCAGCAGCTGCTGTAGCAGCACGAAATCGTCATTGCACCCTGAGATGGAGCCACGTCGCTCACCGAGGACGATCGATCAATCTGAGGCGTTGATTCGCCCCTTCCTCTTTCGGAATGGGGCGAAAAACTTCAGAAAAGGTGCCTCACCTAAAATGGTGAAAGGTTTTGGATTTGAATTTTGAATGGGGCCATTTCTCATCCGATTTTTCACCCGAAATTTTTCCCCCTTTTTTTTCCTACCCTAATTTTCTTGTATAAAAGCTCTCTTGGCAATTAGTCTTAAGGGGGGATTTTTTTTTTTTGAAGAGATTTGAGTTGGGAAAAATTAGAGTCAAGAAAGGGGGATTTGTTTTTTTTTGGACTGAAAAAGAAATATAGGAAATAACTATTAAAATATCCGAAAATATATTCAAGAAAGAGGGAGGCAATTAGTTCCAGTCGAAGTATCACTCTTTTTTTTTTGCTTGTCATCATTCTTTCAAGTTTGGGATTCTGTCCGGATTTCTTGTTCATTGATTCACGTTCGAGTTCTGTGGCGGAAGAGCTCATTCTTGCTCGTTTGTTCTTCGTTCGCTGTTTGAAAAAGAGGTAATGCCTCTTCCTTCACTTACGTTATATTTCTATTCCAATAATGATGTGAAAAATCTAATTTTTTTTTCTCGATGAATTTCTTTAACTTTCTTTTGTTCTTCTTTGTTATGAATGATGTTATATATGCTCCTTTATATTGAGACTTATCTGCTTAGCCCTATTCGTTTTGGTTGGAGGGTCCTTTGAATACTCATCAGTGTTAATGTCTTTATCTGATTTCTGGTGCTCTGGTCCCATATCTCGTGGTCGATACTTTCGCAGATCATTTTTGGTTTCAAACTTTCTCTGAGCAGTGATCTGATATGTTTCGAGTTTAGCTATTTGTGAGCGATTATTTAGATGTCATCTCCATGTGAGTTTATTTTCATTTGAAGTGTGGTGGGACAAGAAATGATCTGGTGGTCTGCCAGCTTCTTTATTTATAATAATCTCAGCATGTTGTCCTTTTAAGTACTTTCATGTTATCATTCATTAATTCCTGCTTGACATCACATGTTTGTTACTCGAAACGAGCTCCATAACGCAACAAGTGATCAATTTTGGTCATGGATCTTCCCTTCAATAAGGCTGATTCTTACTTGAATTTTTGATAAATGTTTAAATTCCAATGTTAATAGTTGGCTTCACGTTAATTAAATGCTACTATGGTTACAGTTAAACATGACATTGTTTGTCATTCACCTTATCCTGCTTCAACTTGGCTTATAAGATTGTTGTTAGTTCATTTCTAAATATGCATCTAATCTTGATGTGTTGGAATTGTTTTAATTCAAAATGTGATTAATAATGTGTTTGCATTTCTCTTTTTTCCAAGTAATATGTTCCTAGTACATTCTTTCATATATTTGCTAACTTAGTTGTTTTGATGCATAAGTTTTCTGTTTCTGTGCGTACATGCCATGCCTTGGTTGTTTTCTTTTTTCTTCTCCTCAAATGATATTTGCTAACTTACTTGTTTTATTAGTCTTTTATGCACTCGTGTGTTTTAGCTCAAGGTAAGAAAAATTTCGAAATTTAATTCAGAAAACAGAACAGATTCTGTTCACAGAGGGAACACAGCTGCAACGCAGACTTGCTTCAGGCAAGCTACCCGACTTTTCTCCTTCATGTTGCCAACTCTAAACCCTCTTAACTTCAAAGGTTNATGACATTGTTTGTCATTCACCTTATCCTGTTTCAACTTGGCTTATAGGATTGTTGTAAGTTCATTTTTCTAAATATGCATCTAATCTTGATGTGTTGGAATTGTTTTAATTCAAATGTGATTAATAGTGTGTTTGCATTTCTCTTTTTTCCAAGTAATATGTTCCTAGTACATTCTTTCATATATTTGCTAACTTAGTTGTTCTGATGCATAAGTTTTTTGTTTCTGTGCGTACATGCCATGCCTTGGTTGTTTTCTTTTTTTTCTTCTCCTCAAATGATATTGGCCAACTTACTTGTTTTATTAGTCTTTTATGCACTCGTGTGTTTTAGCTCAAGGTAGAGTCAAGTGTTCCTTCACCTCTCCATTTAGATTATTCGAAGCGTTCTTCCTGGATTTATGTTGTCGGGATCCTAAATCACTCGTTTTTCTACCACTGGTAGTGATAAACTAGTTTTAGCTCCGAGTTCGTATTTAGTCTTATGAAATTCTTATTCTAATTTGGATAATGGGTGGGGATGTTACTGATGGGTTTGCATTTTGTTAGTTCCCCTCTCGCAATTTTGGAGCTCACTAATTTCGTTATATCATATCACATGTCATAATTTTTCAACATGCTTCCATTTCCTTTGTTCCTGTCTCGTTTTCACTTTTCTTTTTTTTATGACAATCCATTACTAATTGGTTTCTTGAAATCTGAAAGTTGTTGGAATGCTCCTTTTGGTTACAATATTAATCATCTGTAAAGCTCATGGCATAGTAGGCAAATTAGTCAATTTATTTAATATTAGGAGTTATATTTTAATGCATTTATATGGAATAATGGCGTGAATGTTCATTACTTCATTTGTCAGCATGATTTGAGTTCATTAGTTCTTTTTTTTTTCGTGAATTTGTCCCCCTTTTTTATTATTATTCAAATTTTCAGCATTTAGCTTGATTGAGTTCATTTATCTATATTGCTCTAAGAGTCGATGTGATAAATTGTCTTAGATATGTTATTATTTTCGTTATTTCGAGGCTCTAATCCTTTACCCTTATTCTCGTTGCATGTAAACTCTGCCCGGGTCCTCGCGGACTCTAACCTAGCACTTTCGTTTGGGCCACGAAGGCCCAATTCTATTTTTATCCAAGTCGTTCGGCCATAGCAATTGAAGAAAAGGTCCCCAAAAAAATTTGACGCACAGGGTCTAAAGCTAATACGAGATTGTACACACTAGCATACACCTAGTGTGTATGAAAAATGAGAAATGGGCTTAAAAAGGCCCACTCTTATCAAAGAAGTTGTATTTTGTTATTTTGGGCCTAAGTCCTTGTCGTCTTATTATTATTTTTGTTAGAAATTTAGGACAGGGGAAAATTGGACCTAAGGCCCAAATAATATTTTATTTCATGTTAGTTTAGGACAGGTGAAAAATTGGGCCAAAGGCCCAAAATGAAATTAGGCCCAAGTGTTGGTCCAGGCGGACAGAAAAACCAAACTTGGGCCTGAGTCTCTTTCCCTCTCTATTTTATTGTGCCTATTTACTCGTTATTATTTGCTATTAATCTTAAGATTTTAAAAGAATTCAAATCCCCAAAAGACACACATTTTTGAATTAATTACTTAACTAAATTATTCATCTTTCACTTTACTTAAAAGATAAATAAATAATAAATAAATAAGTTTATGAAATACTTCACTTAGATAATATTTCATTATTTTACCCTTAAAATGGTCCTAACTAACAAATAGTTCAATTTTGCAAGTTAAACTAAGTTAAAGTTATTTTAGCCAAATAATTAATCATCGGATAACTGCGTGTTAGCGGGTATTTCGGGTGCTTTCAAACCCTTCACGAAATGCTAATAAGAACCCTCAAACCCCCCTTAAGTATTTTCAATTGATTCCCTGTTTTAATGTATTGAAAATCGGTTTTCTTGATTTTTCTTAAAAAATTAAGTGGTGACTCTTAAAATCAGTTTTAAATTATATTTTAAATAAAACAAGGAGTAATTTGACAACTCTACCACCCCGGATTCCGGCCAATCTCCGGCAACCCGAAACCCCATTCATTTTCTTCTTTTTTAGGCAAAACGCCTCCACCAAATGACCCCCAAACAAGTGAACAAACACATCCATTACTCCTCCCTTTTCCGGCCAGCAAACACCACTTGAAACCACCCAAAACCTCCATTCATTTTCTTCTTCTTCCCTCCGCTCATGCCACCACCAGCGAGTCGGCTTCAACCTCAAACAACCAGCAGCTCCCAACTCCAAACACCTCCAACCCAACCGTTCTCCTTCTTCCTCAACACCAGAGCACAACCCATGAAGCGAATGAGCTTCGAGCTCGCCAAACCTACCAAATACCCGACCCCACACCCATCAAATCCGCCATCTCCGGCGAGAATCAGACACAAAACAGCAACCAAATGACCCCCCAAACCCTATGAAAACAGACCCAACAACCACAAACACCTAAACCAAGATGCCAGCCATCAACAAACCTCTAAGCTCCGTCAAACAATGAGCTCCAAGCTCTAAAAACCATTAGGGGGAATTAATTTTGATTCTTGTATATAAATTAAAATTAATTTTTTTAAGTTAAAAAAAAATTAATTTTAATTTTTTTTTCTAAAATCGACGTGTAAAATATTTTATTAGTTGGCAGCCATTGAGTGGCTCACTAATACACGTTGGAGCGTTTGCATTTCACGCTCTTTGGGTGCAAAAATCGCGTGTTTATTTATTTAAAAGTTGAATAATTAAAGTGTCTGTTTGTGCACTATGAAAGTTGGAGGTCAAAGTTAAAATTTGAAGGCAAGTTTAGGGTCCAATATATGTATTATGCCAAGATTTTAAACATCCGTTCCCATCACATTGCAAGCTCCGTATGAAGTTTTAGAATGTACACATACATTTTTCTCCTGTAAAAAAATAAAAGAATATAATGAAAGGGATTAGTGATCACTTCATTTTCCTTATTCATCATTATTATTGTTGGAGCAATAAGTGAACATTTCTCATAACTAATACTGTGCAACTCTTCATTCACCTTCTTTAATATAATTATTATAGCAATAATTGAATGTTCATAGGTATTGGGAGAGTAATCTAGATTAGGAAGAAAATCAAAAGCCAAAAATTGATAAAATTAAAAAGCAGGTATATACTGATTAGCATTAGTATAATAATATAATAGTATGATATAATTTATTAATAGCTTATAACATTTTAATTTAATGTAGAGGTAAAATGGTAATCTATCTGTTTCCTAATATTCTTCTAATTTATATAGCAGGGGTAAAATCGTAAATCAACTTTTAACTTTTAACTTTTTTGTTCCCAGTTATAGTAATATATGATATTATATGATATGATATATGATGATATGATTATCTGTTGTTTCTTGTACTTCTTGTTCATTATTCCTTTGGATTGTTCTTCATTGAGACGGGATTATAAACAACAATGACTTCACTGTTTTGTAACTTGAATTGAAGCAATAATTCCTTCCCATAATACCAAAATTCCCCTGTTCCTGGCTCCAGAGGATTACAACTTAGCAATACTTTGATTCTAAACTTCATTAAATTTGCTTCGATCAATCATGGCCAAAAGGACATTGTTAAGAGTCGAAAACTAAAACACAAGTAATTCATTAAAACTAGTGCTCCTGCATATGTTCTAGACCGATCGAAAGCAAAAAATAAAAAAATGCAGCAACTTGAATTCTTGATATTTACTCAAGGCCAAAGAAGCAGAAGATTAAATAATTAATTACCTCTTACAATATACACATTAATAGAGTAAACCAAATGAGCACCCTAACAATACAACAATACAAATCCCAGCAATTGAAATACTTCACAGCCACTCAGCGACAAAGGTTATTCATTTCCATACATATCAGGGATTATATAGCTCGCATTACATGGGGGTTTCTCTGATGAATAGGTGGACGTGCATCCATTGATGATAAGTTATGAGAGATGAAGTGCATTGTTGGCCTTGATTTTGGAGTTTCAAGCAAACAAGAGCATGCTAGCTTGATGATAAAAACCAAAACATCTTTTACTCTATCTTCAGGATATGGAAGGCGTTCATCCAGCAAATAGCTAAGCTGCTCAGGATCTATAGTCAATGAATTTGCTAGCACAGTAATGTATTCCCCAAGATGCTTTCCTTTGACTATCTCCAATGATAATACTCCAAAGCTATACACATCACACATTTGTGTAACCTTCATAGAATATGCAAGCTCTGAATAATACAATTTTCAAAACAATATTAACAATTAAAACGTGTAAATGAGATAAAAACAATGGAGTGTTTGGCTATAGTTCATGAACCATTTAAAACTTACCAGGTGCGACATAGCCATATGTGCCAGCAAGTGTAGTGCAATTGGATGAGTCTGGATTGAGAATCTTCGCTAGTCCAAAGTCTGCAACACGAGCTTCATACTCAGAATCAAGCAAAACATTACTGCTACTTATGTCTCGATGAACAATGGGTGGTGAGCAATCCTGGTGCATGTAAGATAAAGCATAAGCAACACCCTTGATGATATTCACCCTTTTAAGCCAATCCAATTTCTTGGACTCTACTTCATTGCTCAAAATACTAGCCAAGCTCCCCCTCTCCACATACTCGCAAACCAAGAGTGAGTGTTGTGCTTTCGAACAATAGCCGTAGAGGTTCACAATGTTTCGGTGCTTAATCCCAGTCAATGCCCTTACTTCATTGATGAAGCTTTTGGGATGTGTATTCTGAAATGAAGAATGAAGTCTCTTCACAGCAATATTCCCTAATGATGGAAGGTTTACCTTGTAAACACTTCCGTGACCTCCTCGCCCAATGCAAAATTTTGCATCAAACTCTTCTGTGGCGTTTAAGATGTCCCTGTACAATTCCTTCCCATCTAACATGGATATCGAAAGACAACCATCACCATCCCTTCTTTCAACTTCTCTAACTCTCCTCCTTTTATTACNTGATGGAAGGTTTACCTTGTAAACACTTCCGTGACCTCCTCGCCCAATGCAAAATTTTGCATCAAACTCTTCTGTGGCGTTTAAGATGTCCCTGTACAATTCCTTCCCATCTAACATGGATATCGAAAGCCAACCATCACCATCCCTTCTTTCAACTTCTCTAACTCTCCTCCTTTTATTACACATAAAGAGAACACCAATGAAAACACAGATCAGTACCAGTGCTCCCATAACAGGAAGTACAGTGATGAGGGTGAGTTTACATCCCTTCGCCATTGAGTGCTTCTTCACCATAGAAGACGGCCTTTCACAGAGCTGGAGTCCTGCTACATTTCCGCAAAGACCTTTATTACCCTCCAATGAGGCATTGATAAAAGCTTTATTATTAGGGATTGGACCTTCCAACTCATTGTATGACAATACGACATCCTGCAAACCAGTCAAAGTTTCAAGTTCTTTGGGGATGCGCCCAGATAGGCCATTGTGGGAAAGATTTAAGTTTACCAACACCTTCAAATTGGCTAACTGAGGGGGTATATCTCCAACCAGAAGATTGTAGCTCAAATCAAGTACATTAAGCTGAGTTATCCTCCCTATCTCCTTTGGAATTTTCTGCCCAAACTTGTTGTTGCTCAGGTTCAACTGAAACAAGTGCACGAAATCTACTATGCACATCGGGATTGACCCATTCAATCTGTTGTCTGATAGATCGAGGGACTCTAACTTTGTTAGTGACCCAAAATCCTCAGGTATATTGCCAGAAATTTGGTTGTTTTGTAAAAAAAGATTAACTAGGGAGGTTAATTTTCCAAATTCCTTTGGAATCTGCCCAATCAAATGATTAGATGAAAGATCAAGTCCTAAAAGCCCTTTGACATTTCCAATCTCTGTTGGTATGCAACCACTAATGTTATTTCTGGCTACACGCAAATCAATTAATTTTTTGCATTTTCCCCAGTTACTGCTGAGTTCACCATGAAAATCATTGTCGCTCAAATCAATGAACCGAAGCTCTGGATGGATGCCAAAAGCTTCAGATAAATTCCCAATAAAGTTGTTGTTATTGCAGCGAACCCTTTTGAAACTCGAGCACTTGCTCAAGCTTCTTGGGATTGGCCCTGTAAGCTTGTTACTATTCACCAAGAATTTCTCAAGTTTCCCACCTTGGCAAAGCCGCTCTGGCAAATGGCCTGAAAAGTGATTGTAACTCATTGACAAGACAACCAAGTTATACAAAGATGCAAGTTCTTTTGGAATAGAACCAGAAAGTTGGTTACAACGAAGCCGCAAAATTTTGAGCTCAGTTAAGTCACCTAAAGTAACTGGAATTGAACCACTAAGCTTATTCTGGGCTAGCTTCAAATTACTGAGGTTTTTCAAATTCCCCAACTGACTAGGAATGAGACCAGAAAGTTGGTTATTATGTAAGGCTAAAATCTCAAGTGATTTCATGCTCCCTATTTCAACAGGAATGAAACCATTTAAATGGTTATTAAAGATGAAGAGGTTCTCAACCTTTGACAGTGAGCCAATCTGTGATGGGATTTTGCCTGAAAACTGATTAGACGACAAGTCAAGATAGACAAGATTAGTGAGGTTTCCTATTTCAGGGGGTATAATACCAGAGAGCTGGTTCATGCTAAGATCAACATATTCAAGAAATGATAGAGATGAAAATGGAAAATCATGGAGTGTACCAATGACACCAGCATTAGTAATATTCAACCTGTTTATCTGACCATTAAAACATATAACTCCATACCAATCCGTGCATGCACCAACACTTAGTGTCCATGAAGCCAATAAGGAATTATTCTGGTTTTGAAAAGTTGCTTTCCATTTGAGGAGAGCAGTTGCTTCCTCAGTGGAAGCAAAAGTAACAGTGAAGAGAGTGAAAAGCTGAAGGAAACAAAATATTTTGGGAACCATCTTGAAAGCTAAAAGATTTCAGTTGTTTGTTTTGGCTATTGATGAGTATATAGTTTTATATTGTAGTGAATCACTTCAAGTCTTGCTGAGTCAATGGCATTTATTTCTGAGCTTGTAAAACACGGACAGAATTAGAACGACTTGTGAGTCAATTATGTGTCACTGTTCATGTAAGTATATACCAATGAATTAAAAGGCTGTCTCTATTGTGACCTAAGCTTATAGTTGTGGAAATATATTGGGAGATCTTCTCCAAAATATATTCAAAGGTCATTTCGTAATTGACGAGCTAGTGGACATGCAATAGGAAGAAATTGCCCAACTTGCCTTTCAAATAGGCTGATCTTTAAGTATTATTCTTCAATAATCGAACTTATGCTTAATGGACATAAGTTCTTGTTATGTCATGCAGTGGGAGCTCCGCCAAAGTTATTTCCTCTCTCTCTTGCAATCACAAATACACATATTAGCTTTGAAACTAAAACATTGATACACATTATATCACCTCTAAAACAAATACACACATACAGTTTGTTTCAGTTTAATTTTTTGTGATACGCAAAATTTATTAGTTATGAGATGAAAAAATTAAAGACCAGCACAATATTGTATCATTTTTGCGGGTCAGGTAGCGCAGAATTGCAAATTTTTATTAAGAAATTTTCATAAATAACTAGAGTTTAAATACAATTATGAATAGTAGCTATAATTTGCATGATTATAATTGCTGTCTCAATTGGATTTATTTCTCAGCTTGTTAAATACGGGTAGACATAGAACGACTTGTAAGTCAATGAGTCAATGTTCATGTAAGTACGTGCCAACGAATTAAAAGGGTATCTCAATTGTGGGCCTAAGCCTTAAAGATGTTGAAATATATTGTGAGATTTTCTCCAAAAAAATATAGATATATATAAGTCATTTCGTAATTGACGAGCTAATGACCATGCAATAGGAAGAAATTACCCAACTTGCCCTTCAAAAAAGCTCATCTTTAATTTCTAGTAATACTCCCAACTAGGGGTGTTCACGGTTTGGATAAAAATCGAACCAAATCGATAAAATAAAGCCGATTTATTTGGAAATGGTTTGATTTGATTTTAGATTTTTGAAAATTGATAGTATTTGATTCGGTTATGATTTTATTCGAAAAAACGAAGAAATAACTGAACCCAACCGATGAATTATATACATATATTTTATTAATATACATACATAATATATTATTTTTATAAACAAATTTAAAAATCTTATATATGTTTTCATTAAAATTTCTTTATAATTTAATCATTGAAAGCAAAAATGTTCAAGGTGAAAACATTATCTTATTAATTTCATGTATATGAGTATCTATGACAATTCTTTGTGTGACGAAAATGTTACTGTCTCTTCCTTCTAGGCAAATATAGTGAATTTTAAAGCTTTATTCACAATAAATTCAGTGATCGAAAATTTAGAATTTCAGTCATTCTAACTATATTTCATTTTGAATGGATTGTCGTTGTCACTTTTTTCACATTTTGAATGAATTGTTTCTTTTATTGTGTATGGTTAACAATGGAACCAACCCAAACCGAAATCAGTAACCACCAAAGCAATAAATATATATTATATTTGGTTCGATTCGATTTTGATAATTTTAAAACCGATTAAGTTGATTTAATTTTGGTTTTGACCAATAACTGATCCAAAACGATTCGTGAACAACCTTATCCCAAATTATGCTTAGAGGACATAAGTTCTTAAGTCGTGAAATAGGATGTTATGACTTAAAAATATAAACTTTACGCCCGATGAAAGTTATTTGTTATTATGAAAATAAAAAGTAAAAATTATACAAAGCTAGTATAATACTGTAAATAAATTACTTCTCATCCCTACTCTTTCAGAAATTACAAAACTCCCTTTATTTTATTGTCTTGCGGATACTTTAATATGCGGGCGGATACTTTAATTTAGAAGCTGTAATTATCAATTCAGCGCGTTAAAAAAGGGATTTTATCAGTTTAGTGCGTTAAATAAGGGATTTAAAACATAAATAAAAATTGACTGCCACAATTAACGCATACGTTTCTTTCATCTACAAATCAGTCATTCATAAAACGATCACAGAACTAAAATTTCAAATTTCAAAATTCTCTCTTCCTGTTTTGCGAAAAGCTATGGAAGGCCGATTCAAAAAAATTAGTAGCGCATTTTTTGGTGAAGATTTGTAATGAATATTTCGATCTTGTTAAGGCATTTAGGAATATGGGAAAGTGATGTTAGATACGAGCGGTACAAAAGTGATGGCATAGTGGTTGGGGAAAATATTTCATTCATTAATCTTAATTCAGCAACTGCAGTAGAATTGAAAGTTGATGAATCAAAAAAAATATGGAGATCAGATACGTCGTAGAAGGTAATTTATCTTCATTGTGTATTCGGAATGATATAAGGGTGAAATTGTACATAGAAGTGAAGAAACATGAGGTAGGATTCGGTATGTATCCACTATGCATTGATACATCGGATAAAAGTGATGAAGAGATACAAAATTTTGATGCAACAACAGGTGCAATTGTGTGTGTTGAAGGTGGAAAAAGGGATGCAAAGGTTCTAAGCATTGTTGCATCGAAAATTTGTGATTCCTATTACATACCAAAAATGGAGGTGGAAAATTATATATCATATACAAATGTTTCTAATGTGGAAGTGAAGCAATTGTACAAGGATAAGACAACTCTATTGGCTGTAATGGCAAAATACAAAATAAAGCATAGCTTCAATTTTAGAGTTAAAAGATCTGATAATAAAAGGTTTGTGATACTTCAATGTTATAACATTCTTCATTTTTTATAATTTATTTGCTATTATGTTGATCATGATACACAAATAACATGTGTTACGTGCAATTGTAGGTGTTAGGTATCATGTTCATTTTGAGTTACTTCTGGTTATTAATGTATTAATTAAGAAGGATAGGTGTGTGTATTGTTTTCATTGGATACAATAAAGTATCACGTGCATTTTGAGTTACCTCTGTTTATTAAAGTATCAATTAAGAAGGATAAGTAAAATTAGGTTAATAAGTGGATTTTGAATTTGTTATATGATTTGTATATCAACAATATAAACTGAGTCGTCATCAAACTGTGTGATATATTAATATGTGTGCACATTATTATTTAACTAAAAGTATTTGTAATAATGTATGTTGTACTGTTATTTTATTTTTGATATTATGAATTGATACATTAAACCTGATCAAATAATAAATATATATGGTATAATTGCAGCTACGTATTAGTATGTTATTCAGATGATTGTTGTTGGAATTTGAAGGCGTCTGTTAGAAAAAATACGGACATATTTAAAGTGAAATACTTCAATAGTGAACATACATGTCCATTGAGGGATAGGGTATTAAGTAAGGTACACGATATTGTTGGGTTTGTTAGTGGTGTGACAGCTCCAAAGTTAGTGAATCATAAAAGAAAACATACTCCAAACGATATAATTGATGATGTTAGGTCACTATATGGAGTTGAAATTTCTTACCAACAAGCATGGTGTGCTAAAGAACGTGCACTGGAGATGATAAGGGGTAGACATGCAGATGGATATAAACAGATGCCAAAATACATATATATGTTGGAAACTGTGTATCCAAATTCATATATACGGATGCACAAGGCCCAAAAAAATGAGTTTATGTATCTCTTCATATCATTAAGGCCAATGATAAGAGGGTTTGAGTTATGTAGGCCTGTTGTTGTTGATGATTTACATATTAGCAGAGCTTATCGAGGGACATTTGTATCGGCAAGTACACCCGATGGGGCAGGTATGTCATGTTGTTTATTAATTTAATTTTTTAAGATAGTAGTATAACATCCTGCAACAATTATGTATAAAGAATCATAATGTTGTGTGTTTGAATGTTAAGGTTGTATATTGCCGTTAGCTTATGGAATTGTAGACACGAAAAATGATTGTTCTTGGACATAGTTCTTCCAACAGTTTAAAAATGTATTTGGTGATAGAGAACAAATGTGTGTTGTATCAGATAGAAATGAAAGCATAATGAAGAGTGTAAGTATTCTTTATCCAAATGTTCCTCATTTTGCATGCTTATGGCACCTCTGGAAAAATGTGTGTACATATTTTAGGAAAAGCAGATCCATACTAACTGATTTGTTCTATTCAATGGCAAAGGCTTATCGGAAAGATGATTTTGAAAAATTAATGGCTAAAGTGAAAAAAGTATATGGCAGAATTAAGAAGTATCTTGGCTATGAAAGGTGGGCTAGATCTCATGCAACAGTGAGCAGGGGGAGAATAATGACTTCGAACATAGAGGAATGTATCAATGGTTGCCTAGTTGATGCACGACAATTACGTATTATAGACTTTCTAAAAGAAGCTAGAATTCTATTTGGTACATGAAATTGCAAAAATCGAGAAATGGCATCTTATACAAAGGAAACATTAGAGAGAAGATTTGAAGAAATATTGATTATAAACGCATCCAAATGTGCGAAAATGAAGGTACATAACTGTATTACAAGTATTATGTTTCTAGCTTTACTTCTCATTATATTATTATGTATACCAAATCAAAATTCATTTAATGTATCTCTAATTTTTAAACATTTGCAGGTTGTTGCATCTTTTTAATATATTTTTGCAGTGTATGAAGGTGGGATAAGATACACCGTTTGTCTTGAGAGGAAAACTTGTTCATGTGGTAGATTTCAACATGACGAGATACCTTGTGCGCATGCAATGACTGTTTTGAAGAAGAGGAATATTAAAGATGTACACCCCTATTGCTCTGATTACTATAAACATGATGCATTAACAAACACATATGCAGTTCCATAGAACCAATGCCAGACAAAAGTGATTGGATAGCTCCGAAAATGTGTTTTGGAAGAAGTCGTCTTGACACCAAGATACAAAAAAATGCCTGGAAGGCCAAGAAAAAAGAGGAAGAAAAATCCAGATGAAAAGATTACCACAAAGATGAACTGGTGTGGACAGGAAGGTCACAATAGAAGAACATGTACTTTCTTCCCGAAAGATTCTTGATGCTTGCATTTTAGAAGTACTTTTATGCTTCATGTCTAATAATTCTCAAATTTGATACTTTATTAAGTACTTTTAGGTTACTATTTTATGATGCAATAAATGAAAAATGTTATGATTTGAATTCTGGCTACATTTTTTTATTGTTAATTTCTGATAAAGTTAGTTTGGTATACATTGTTATTTGTCTGATACTTAATTGTTTGTAAATTTTGTATTGGATAAAACAATAGTATCAATAGATGTGATGTGTGCTAAAGTTAAAAGAGACAACATGTAAAAAAGGTATCATTTGAAGCAATTATATATCATATACATAATATCTTCTTCTTAATTTTGTATCTACTAATAATAGAGTATCGGAAGTTGAATTTTTTACCAATATTATATATCTTATACATACAATATTGATATTTGTGGATGCAATTGTGTTTCATGTACATAATAATTTTCTGGAAATTTAATATCAGCTTAAAAAAAGTTAGAGTAATTTTAGGATCAATTTTGTGTATTTGATACTTAATATCTTTGTAACGATGTGTGCCAAAGTTAAAAGAGACAACATGTAAAAAAGGTATCATTTGAAGCAACGATATATCATATACATAATATCTTCTTCTAAATTTTGTATCTACTAATAATAGAGTATCGAAAGTTGTATTTTTTTAACAATATTATATATCATATCCATACAATTTTAATATTTGTGAATGCAATTGTGTTTCATGTATATAATAATTTTTTGGAAATATAATATCAGCTTAAAAAAAGTTAGAGTAATTTTAGTATCAATTTTGTGTATTTGATACTTAATATCTTTGTAACGATGTGTGTCAAAGTTAAAAGAGACAACATGTAAAAAAGGTATCATTTGAAGCAATGAAATATCATATACATAGTATCTTCTTCTAAATTTTGTATCTACTAAGAATAAAGTATCGGATGTTTTATTTTTTATCAATATTATATATCATATACATACAATTTTGATATTTGTGGACGCAATTGTGTTTCATGTACATAATAATTTTCTGGAAATTTAATATCAGCTTAAAAAAAGTTAGAGTAATTTTGGTATCAATTTTGTTTATTTGATACTTAATATCTTTGTAACTTTGGCATGAAATAATAAAATCGTATCAATTTGAGATGCTTGAAGCTCCTAAGTATCATATACATAATATTATGTAAATGATAATGATTTAGTATCATCTGTTGTGATTTGTACCAATCTTATAAGATATAATTTGTACCATGTTGTGTGAAGAATAAAATTTTGCTATTTGTGAAAACAATTTTATATCATATACTTGATAGTTTTGTGGAAATTTTGTATCAGATTCACTGTAGTAGAAGTTGAAGTGATATGTATAATACTTATAATATACAAAAAATAATAAGGTATTAAAATGTATTGAAAACGAATTTAAAAGCAACATAAAAATTATGGACATAAAAACTCTTCAAATTTAGAAATATGAATTACTTAGAAATATAATGTTGACCTGGGGAGGAATACTCCAAAACACTTAATGTATCTTCAAAACAATAAAACTTCATATCTTGACTGTAAGTCGGTAAATAAACTACTATTCTACATTAATCAGTTCATCATCTGTCAATGGAATGAAGACACCCTTTAGCCTTGTAGAATCATCATTCTCGCTAACGTATCCCGCCTTGGCCTTGTCGGTACCATATTTCCATAACAGTGTTGCATATCTTGAGCGCAGATAGTCACTTCAGAAAGGAATCGATGGGACCTTCATTTCGTCACTCAGAAATTTAGCAAAAGCGGCAACATACGTTCCGCAGTCACTGCAAACAGAAAGAAGACACATTATAAATTAAATGAAATGTGTAAGTAAAGTTGGGTGGATACAATACTAACAGGCTATCGCTCCCTTGTTGCATAATGTCTCGACCAAATTCCACCTCAAACGGACGTTGTGGACCCAACAATTCACTAGTTTTGTTGTCTTTATATGCATTCAATACTGCCCAATCAATTATGTCGGTTTTATGAAAGAATCTACTATCCTGAAGGTAGTTAGGAAGGATGATAGACAACTGATTGAACTTTCTTCCTTGATCCCAAAGATGAGTCATAAACTCGTATTAACCTTTCCCTTAAAACCACAGCCAACACCCAATGAAATTCTTTGTCACAGTTGATTGGAATATATACCTCATCTACCATATGTCATAGTAAAGCAGCAGGGACAAAAAATTCATTAATGACGTCTTTGATGGACCTTTTATATACATATACAACATCAGCTCGGGCAATGTATTCCTGTGTACTAAGAGTATCATCTGCAGGACTGCAATAATACCTTTTGTACACATTATTGATATCGGACTTGAACAAACAGTTGCAGGTAGTGTATCTGTATTGATCCATGCTTCTTAGTTTTGACTTCTTGCGTAGATAGTAAAAAATTACATCTATGTGCTGCAAAATAAAGAAAAACAAGAACACAATATATAAAACAACAATATATGATAAAAAGTAGATGATACATATAACAATTGGCAAACACAAGTAGTAATCTGAATTTTTGAGTTACACATGTTAATTGTGTATCATATACATAATTGTATTGTATATTGTACCTGATCAGTCCAACATTTATATGGTTGTGACATAGTATAAAACCAGTTCTTGTCCAAAGGAAATGCGACAACAAATTTCATATAATTAAATCCAAATAGAGCTGATTTGCCTCTATATAAATATCCTCTGATGGGTTCCTATGGGAATGATTATACCAACATAAGAATAATTTAATACAAAATCAAGGTATAAAAATACAATAATACGAAAACTTACTTATTCGCATATGCTTTGCTATAAAGATACATTAATAAAAAAAACTTGTTTGCATGTGATTTGAGGAGTCCCTTCTGTATCCACTAGGAGTACTCTTGCATTAAAACTGATGAACTTGATAGGTGATGCCACATCCTTCAAATGGAGTATATGGGCGAATGTCATCGTCTATTTTCCCCTTGCCCTTATCGCTGGATCCAAAGGTATTAACATAAGGATACTGCAAAATCTTTGAAGGAATTCTGTTACGTAGAGCTGGAGTCTTTGTATCAAAATTGTGTGCAGACTCCTTGACTGAAAGTTGGGTGGGTAGCTGGCTGTCAGATAGAAAATCATCATTGTCGATTAGCTGTAGAGGAATGATTACACTCAGTGGTGCGACTTTAATCGGCTCGTTTGGAAGTTTGTAGACAATTGCATCTATGAATGCTTCAGTGTCAGATGAAATAGAAGCCGGTGTGGTCGAATCCTACATGATATCAGGGAATTATAACAAAATATTATAATTTACATATGCATCCGTTGACATTTTTCAGTAAACAATTTAGAACCAGATCGATGTATCAATAATTACTGGATTTGAAGCATGTTTTTCAAAGTCTTGTTGAATTGTTTCAGCATATTATTCATCACCGCTCAATACTTTTGTGTGTAATTGGGGGGCTTCATGTCCTGCATCCTCATAATAAACAGAATATTACACAACATTTTGAATTTTTTTTCAAAAATAATTGATTATAACAATTCAAAAACTCTTTACTTACCACTTCCTTATTATGAACTATCTCTTCTACCGGAACATGACTATGGTGTGTTGTGGGTATAACAACTGTTGAATCTCTCATAGCATGTTCCTTAATGGATGTCTCATCATTCTGTGTTTGTATATTAGTATATAAGGAAATATATCAAAAAGTATCTGTTAATAGTGATTCAAAAAAAAAAATATATAGTATCAACTAAGATTTTAGTGTATAATGTACAACCAATGATACACAAAAAGGCAACGTTTATATGAATTAAAATTACTAAAGTATCAATCTTATTAAATGATATATTGTTAATAATTTTAATCGAATTAACTAATGATTAAAAGACATTAAGTTATATAATTAAATTGAAGTATCATATACATACTTTGCAACATTTTCTTCGGTAACATGTCATCTTTCAACCTCCACAGCAGATGCATCAACATCATGATCAACAGTTGCAAAATCCATTTATATGGGTGAAATGATTTGTTGAAAGAATTGATTAGAAGCCGATTGTGGATCAATATTACCTTTGTCTACTGAATCATCCACTATATATGGCATAGAAATGCCACCATTGTCCTTCATGATCCAAAAAATCAGTATAACACAAAACTGAAAAGGGAAACTAAAAAATAAAAATACTACTTTATCACTTTCGTTTTCTTTCGCGCCAATTGCTTTCATCAACTCAGAATGATTTTTTTATAATTAACGCCTCAAGAGCTCCAATTTTTTTGTCAACCTAGATTCAAATTAAGCATATTAAGTGGAATTGACAATAAACATGAAAGTGTTTAAATGACATAGTTATGTTTACTTACATAAGACTTCATGTGACCCTTCAGTTCCTCAAGTCCTGCATTGTCTGAAATTGTTCTTCCTAAAACTGTATTATGAGGAACACCAGATACATTATCAACTTGTGACGGTTGTGAATCCGGAGTTTGAAATGGCTGATTCGGTTTATCATCTGGTTGTGTGGCTTTGGGCACATTATTTTTTGTTGGATGTGCAACCTTTCTTATCTTGGGGGGTAGGGTGGATCTTGTGGTAGAAAATCGTGTGGATCTCCATAACAGTTGCTCTGGAGGTTTTGATGAAAACTCTTCAAATCTAGGAACCTCATCTGGTGGCACCTCCTCATGATTAACATCTGATGTGGTTGGTTGAGTTGGAGGTACATGACTGTTATTTGGTAAATCAAGTGATATGATTTCCTCTTGAGTTGGTTGAACGTTAGAACAATCATTCTATAGAAACAAAAATTAAAACATCATGAGAACCAGTTAAATAATGTATCACAAATAAAAAAATAAAGTAAAAAAGGTTGTTATGTACTAATTACCTCAGTAAAGATGTTTTCCATAAACATCTCAAATTTAGGCTTTGCACCCACAACTTTCCAATTGCATACCCTTGGTATACCGTTTCCTTCTTTAACAGTTATCTCGTTATGTATTACAGATACACATTCATATACCCAGATATTAAGTGTGTATGGAATTCCATTCAAGCGATACATTTGTCTGTCAGGTTTGTACTCTTTCCTAAATGATTTCATTAACTTTGTGAAGGCAAGTTGTCCCCACGGAAACTGTTGATAGCTGCCATTTTCTACCATTAAGAAATCTTCAATAGGAATTGGTGCATCACCAAGTTGTGAGAATACAAATGTATGAATGAAATACAATATAGCCATCTAAAGGGCATCATCAATGTTGTCCCAACCATCCATATCAAAACGATCTACCAGTCGTCCTTTGTTTACATTATAATTTGGACTAGGAAAGTATCTTTGAACCAGCCTACTAGTTTTTGAATCTGGATATGTAAAATCTTTAATATTTCCAGTACACTTCAGATCAGTAATAATAGCAAATTCTCTGATACTAAATTGCAATACATTTCCTTTGGCATGACGAATATGAATTTCTTTGTCTAAATTGTCATGCTCAACCTCTAGAAGATATAAACACTTGGTAGTGGCACTTGGAGATATTAAGGTATTGGCCAAATATAGTATCCTTAAATAATTCCGTACCTTCATCCTTTATTGACAACACTAAGTTTTCATTAAAATTTGAGTTGCAAGTAGGACCAAACTTTAGAGGTTGCTTTGGAATATGTTTAATTACATATTTCATATTCTGCAATTCCATAAACATAAATGATGTTGATCAATCACTAAACCGATAAATGATGCATACAGAACTAAAAAAGGAAAGGCCAAATATTTATTCAAAATATTATGTTTCAGATCATTTTACACTACATAATAACAATACATGACTGATACACAAAATCATATAACTTCTGTATATACACTGACTTATATTTAAATATGATACAAAATGTTAACTACCAGATCTATTTTATTTTGTTTACGTATCATTCATGTGAATATCTATGATTATGATACATTGTACAACAAACAACCTACATATCATACTGTGAATTGAATGCCTATCTTAGATACAGTTCTCAACACAAAAAAAATTGACAAAAAATAATCTTTCATCTACAAATGTAAAAGTTATACTCAATACCAACATTTGATAAAATAATCAGTGTTTCTGGGTAACAACTCCAGATTTCAATATATACAATAAAAATTTATTTTTCAACAATGTCTAAATTAAAAGCAAAAGAAATGCATACAATGGGTAGTGTTGGTCGAGAAATGGGAGGGGCAACCTTTCTATCCATTTTCTTTTGAGTTTTTGCATCCTTTGCTTTAGATAATGCCCCCACCTCCTTTTTCGATTTTCTCTTCGTCGAAGTTTGATTTGCCATTAATGTCGATGCATGCAAACTTTTAGACCTCTGTTCTGCCCAGTTGGGGTCTTCTGAATCAAAAATTTGATCATTGTTAGGTGTTATTATTTGGGAAATCCCAATATTAAAAGACGGATGATCCATTTTGACAACTGATCCAAAATCAATTGACACACAAAAATTGATTTTGAAAGAAAAATGAAGAAGATGATAATACCTATTTTGAACTTTGGACGGTTGAATAGAGATAGAATCGTTTGAAGATCAAATTGCTTTGAATTCGGTAACTAATTTGGTAGTGGGAAAAGATTAGAGGCAAGATTTTGGGGATGAGAAAGGTGGGTTTGGGGTTCTTTCAGAATAAAGTATCTAGAATAGAGGGTTTGGGGAAAAATAGGGATTTTTGATTTTTTATGAAAGAGTAGGAATTAAACGAGAATATGTAAACATATGTAGTGTAGTTTAGTAATTTTGCCAAATAAAAATTTAAGCCCAACACAAAATTTTAAGAACACATGAAGTGCCAACAACACTGTGAATAGTTGTATTGTTTTCTCAGGCCATGCAGAGCGGAATGTTGATATTATTGTTCGGATGGCCCATGAAGAAGAAACATGTCACACACACATCCCGAGCGGTGCTGAATTTGGGGTAGCACTTGGAAGTAAAAAGATAATGAGCAGCACAAAATGTGGTATATCTCGAGAATTACAAACTTCCAGTTATTATAGATATAGACTCACCAATGTTTACATCAAACCATGATTATTATTGTTAGATACAAATCTGTAAACATTGATTAAGTGATAAAAGTACATATAAACACATAACTTAGCACACCTGCAGAAGGTGCATAATGCATACAGAGGATACAATTGAACACAAAGCAAACCATCAACACCAAAAAGCAGGATCAGTTCGATAGGCTATCAGCAAACAGCAACAAAAAATATACAGAGATCAGCTAGAACTTCACGAGTATAAGCATCAAGTCATGCGCGGTGACGTCTTAATTTTAGGTGTGTGCTATGTACTTGAAGAACACTTTTGATACCATAGAGCAAAATGGTATCAAAATGGACTTCAACGGCTACACTTAGACTAATGGTACATGAAAAATGGAATTGGAGTTTCAATATGAAACAAGGTTGAGTTGAAGTCAAAATGAAGTTTAGAGACAAGTTAAATGGAGTTGTATATGTGTTTGGCCTTTTCAATATTCTTCTTGAAATCAATGTCACTGTCTCAGGAACTCAATTGAGTCGTTAGCATAAACAGAACTGAATTGAATTGTCATATTCAGTATTCATCAGTTACACTCTCGAATATGAATTGAACCGTTTTTGGGCAAAGTGACATTTCCCAGAAAAAAATTCTTCACCAAATCCGGGGATACAAAATCTCAATACTCTATTGAAAGACCTCAAATTCAAAAAGTTGAAAAAGAAACAAACTTTACCGACAAAGATCAACAAATCTAATGAAAACAAACAGAACTTTCGCAGAAGATAAATAACTTGATTTCGCATCTTACCTATTTGAACTTTTGGACTTAAAACAGTCCAATGGTAAAAACAACTGGAATGGGCCAGAGCCCAAAAACAAAGCAACAGTAGTCCTAAAGGATTAAAGGAAGCAGAAAAGTAGGTTTTAAAACCTTCTTGAAATGTTTATAAGAAGGGGAAATTAGCCGAATAAGCAAACATATATTCCCTCCTATGTGAAGTAGTTTGACTCGGCACGAAATTTAAAAAGAAAAGAAGACTTCTAAAATTTGTGATCTAAAATGAATGATAGAAATTTCTCTGACTATAAATTATCTCATTAAAGGTAAAATTAGCATTTTAAAGTTAAATTGTTACTTAATATAGAAATGTGTCCTTCTTTTTGGGACGAACTAAAAAGGAAAGTGAGCCATTTAAATTCGGACAGAGGTAACATAGCTATAGTTTGTATTAACTACAATTCGGAACTTACTTCTAGCTATAATTATATTCCTCTCTCTCGCCTCCCTCCCCTCTCCCCCCTCTCTCCTATTTTTTTAGTCATCTCTCCCTGCTCAGTCTCTCTCTCTCACTTTATACAAACACAAATGTATATTTTGTGTTTGTATTAAGCGAGAGAGAGATTGGATATATAAATACATATACATATTTCTCCATCTTATACACTTATAATTATACAAATACAAATCTCTCTCTGCCCAGTTCTCTTCTTCATCTCTCTCTCGCTTTATACAAACACAAATTATACAAATACAAATGTATAATTTGTGTGTGTATAAAGCGAGAGAGATTGAATATATAAATACAAATGTTTGAACTCGATTCAATTGTAGACAGATACAAATTGTATGCAGATATACAAATACAATCATTGATATATATACATACTAATTACATATATACAATATCTAACCAAAATACAAATACAAGTCACCTCTCTACTCTCTTCCGGCCTCTCTTGCTCGTCTCTCTACTCCCTTTCCTAAAATCGCTCGCCTCTCTCTTCCCTCTCCCGAAATCGCTCACCTCTCTCTTCCCTCTCCCAATATCGTTCTCCTCTCTCCTCCCTCTCCCAGTCTAGCTCGTCTCTCTCCTCCTTCTAACATGTAGCTACGAATCGTAATTAGCAAATTATAACTATAGAGCCTAATTAAATTATTTTGAGTGACTATATGCGAAAATTCCCCTTATAAGGACCCTTACTCGTTTATTTGATATTTTTAAAGATTTTTTCATTGAGAAAAAACTAAAAATAATCATTTATCTTTGGGTTAATACTCAAAGTCATTCTTGAGTTTGCACATGAAGCACTAATAGTCCCTCATTTTTGCAATATTGATGCACTTTTGGTCCTTCCTCAATTTTTTGTCTAACTTTTTACATTGATTTTATCCATAATTTATATATAAGATGTTTAATCGGCTTTTTATATATTTAGTAGAAATAATAACTCCATGCGAGAGAAGGTAAGAAGAAGAATACCTTGTTTTATTTAGTAGAAATATTATTGCACCTAAAATCGAGAGGTTAGTTACATCGATTTCACGTGCAATAGTACAATTTTTTCTTTTCTTTTCTTTTAACATCATATGCCAAGATGTTCTTAGTTTAGCTGCAATAATATTAACAGAACAAAGTGTTCTTAGTTTAGCTGCAATAATATTTCAACCTAACAAAACAAGATGTTCTTCTTCTCACCTTTTTATTATTTCTACTAAATAAATAATAAAACAAATGAACATTCCATATATAAAAATGTGGACAAATTAATGTTAAAAAATAGGCAAAAAGTTTGGAGGAGGTCTAAAAGTTCACCAATATTGCAAACATGAGAGACTATTAATGTTCCATATGAAAACTCTAGGATGACTTTGAGTTTTAACTCAAAGATAAAGAACTATTTTGGCCTTTTTCTCTTTTTCCATTAGAATCTTTTAAATTAAAGATTTCTTAATTTCTTTCAAAAATTAAGTGACTAAATTTGAAAGTAATTTTCCAAAAATAAAATAAAATATGACCATAACATTATTTATATTCCGCAATTTACTTGGTGACCAAAGAATTCGATTCCTAGTAGGTTAGGTGGTAGCTTAAATAACCCAAGACTTGTGAGTCAATGGAATTTATTCTTCAAGTGTCAATTGTGGACGACACTTAAAGTTTGTGGAATCAATTTTCTCCATAATCATTAAGTCATTTTGTGGACCACCCAAGAAGAAGACTTGAGTTAATCTTTCTTCCATTAGAACGACTTGGGAGTCAAATGTTTCATTATCATGGAAGTGAATGAAAACGAATTAAAATTTAAAAGTTTCACGGGGTTTCCTATGAGTTTTAAAAAAAATCATAAAAACAAGGAAAAAAAATTAAAAATGTTAAATGAATTTGTTAGACTTATTGTTGTTTTGATAAATTGATGATTGGAGTTTGTTTTTTAGGGTATTTCTGTCGATGTAAAAACTGACACAGGCTTCCAGCAATGGATCTTCTGGCCAGATTTTCTTATCTTCATAATCCACAGTAAAATATAAGAATTATTTGGAAAAAATGTAATGTCATTAGTCATTACAATGAAAAACAACTCCATTTATTCAGTTGGGAAAAAAGCTTGAGCAGAAAGGGTCATTTACTAGCTTCTATACACACAGGTAAAATCATTGAAATCGAATGAAAACTTCCAAGACGAACTATGTGCGACTGTAATATAAGGTCTTAAATACAGAAAACAAAATGAGCACCCTAAAAATACTAGTCCCAGCAATTGAAATACTTACTTCACACTAGCGACATTTCCATACATATCAAGGATTATATATTGCTCGCCTTACATGGGGGTTTCTCTGATGAATAGGTGGACGTGCATCCATTGATGATAACTTATGAGAGATGAAGTGCATTGTTGGCCTTGATTTTGGAGATTCAAGCAAACAAGAGCATGCTAGCTTGATGATAAAAACCAAAACATCTTTTACTCTTTCTTCAGGATACGGAAGGCGCTCATCCAGCAAATCGCTAAGCTGCTCAGGATCTATAGTCGATGAATTTGCTAGCACAGAAATGTGTTCCCCAAGATGCTTTCCTTTGACTATCTCCAATGATAATACTCCAAAGCTATACACATCACACATTTCCGTAACCATCATTGTATATGCAAGCTCTGAACAATACAATTTCCAGAACAATATTAAGAATTTAAACATGTAAATGAGATAAAAACAATGGAGTGTTTGGTTATAGTTCATGAACTATTTAAAACTTACCAGGTGCGACATAACCATATGTGCCTGCAAGCGCAGTGCGATTGGATGAGTCTGGCTTGAGAATCTTTGCTATTCCAAAGTCTGCAACACGAGCTTCATACTCAGAATCAAGCAACACATTACTGCTTGATATGTCTCGATGAACAATCGGTGGTGAACAGTCTTGGTGCATGTAAGATAAAGCAAAAGCAACACCCTTGATGATATTCACCCTTTTAAGCCAATCCAATTTCTTGGACTCAACTTCATTGCTCAAAATACTAGACAAACTCCCCCTCTCCACATACTCGTAAACCAAGAGTGAATGTTGTGCTTTCGAACAATAGCCGTAGAGGTTCACAATGTTCCGGTGCTTAATCCCAGTCAATGCCCTTACTTCATTGATGAAGCTTTTGGGATGTGTATTCTGAAATGAAGAATGAAGTCTCTTCACAGCTATATTCCCTAATGATGGAAGGTTTACCTTGTAAACACTTCCGTGTCCTCCTTGCCCGATGCAAAATTTTGCATCAAACTCTTCTGTGGCATTTAAGATGTCCCTGTACAATGCCTTCCCATCTAACATGGATATCGAAAGCCAACCATCACCATCCCTTCTTTCAACGTCTCTAACTCTCCTTCTTTTATTACACATAATGAGAACACCAATGAAAACACAGAGCAGTACTAATGCTCCCATAACAGGAAGTACAGTGATGAGGATGAGTATACGTCCCTTCGCCATTGAGTGCCTCTTCACCACAGAAGACAGCATTTCGCAGGGATGGAGTCCTGCTACATTGCCGCAAAGACCTTTATTACCCTCCAATGAGGCATTCACAAAAGCCTTATTATTAGGGATTGGACCTTCCAACTCATTGTATGACAATATGACATCCTGCAAACCAGTCAAAGTATCAAGTTCTGTAGGAATGCGCCCAGATAGGCCATTGTGGGAAAGATTTAAGTTTACTAAGACCTTCAAATTGGCTAACTGAGGGGGTATATCTCCAACCAGAAGATTATAGCTCAAATCAAGTACATTAAGCTGAGTTATCCTCCCTATCTCCTTTGGAATTTTCTGGCCAAACTTGTTGTTGCTCAGGTTCAACTGAAACAAGTGTACGAAATCTACTATACACATCGGGATTGACCCATTCAATCTGTTGTCTGATAGATCGAGGGACTCTAACTTTGTTAGTGACCCAAAATCCTCAGGTATATTGCCAGAAATTCGGTTGTTTTGCAGAAAAAGATTAACTAGAGAGGTTAATTTTCCAAATTCCTTTGGAATCTGCCCAATCAAATGATTCGATGAAAGATCAAGTCCTAAAAGGCCTTTGACATTTCCAATCTCTGGTGGTATGCTACCACTAATGTTATTTCTGGCAATCCGAAAATCAGTCAAATTCTTGCATTTCCCCCACTTGCTGCTGAGTTCACCAAGAAAATCATTATCGCTCAAATTAATGAACAGCAACTTCGGATAGATACCAAAAGCTCAAGATAAATTCCCAGTGAAACTGTTGTTGTTAAAGCGGACCCATTTAAAACTGGAGCAATTGCTCAAGTTTCTTGGTATTGGTCCTGTTAACTTGTTACTGGCCACCGTGAAGTTCTCAAGTTTCCCACCTTGGCAAAGATGCTCAGGCAAATGGCCTGAAAACTGATTTTCACTTAGTATCAGCTCTACCAAGTTATCCATATATGCAAGTTCTTTTGGAATAGAACCAGAAAGTTTGTTGGCACGGAGATACAAAAATTGTAACTTTCTCAAATTGCCAAAGGAAGCAGGAATTGGACCAGTAAGTTGATTTTCTTGTAGATCCAAATCATTGAGGTTTTTCAAATTCCCCAACTCTCTAGGAATGGGACCAGAAAGTTGGTTAGAATAAAGATACAAAATTTTGAGCTCAGTTAAGTCACCTAGAGTTATTGGAATTGAACCACTAAGTTGATTATGGTATATATCCAGCTCTGTGAGGTTTTTCAGATTCCCCAACTCTCTAGGAATGAGACCAGAAAGTTGGTTAGAATAAAGGTACAAAATTTTGAGCTCAGTTAAGTCACCTAAAGTAATTGGAATTGAACCAGTAAGATTATTACGGGATAGTTCCAGATCAGTGAGGTTTTTCAAATTCCCCAACTGACTAGGAATGAGACTAGAAAGTTGGTTAGAATGAAGGTACAAAATTTTGAGCTCAGTTAAGTCACCTAAAGTAATTGGAATTGAACCACTAAGCTTATTATGGGATAGTTCCATATCAGTGAGGTTTTTCAAATTCCCCAATTCACTAGGAATGGGACCAGAAAGTTGGTTAGAATAAAGGTACAAAATTTTGAGCTGAGTTAAGCCACCTAGAGTAATTGGAATCGAACCACTGAGTTGATTACTGGATAAATCCAGCTCTACGAGGTTTTTCAAATTCCCTAACTCTCGAGGAATGAGATCAGAAAGTTGGTTAGAATCAAGGTACAAAAATTTAAGCTCAGTTAAGTCACCCAAAGTAATTGGAATTGGACCAGAAAAATTGTTCCTATACAAGGCTAAAACCTCAAGTGACTTCATCTTCCCTATTTCAACAGGAATGGTACCATTTAAATGGTTGTCAAAGATGAAGAGGGTCTCAACCTTTGATAGTGAGCCGATTTGAGGTGGGATTTTGCCTGAAATCTTGTTGATCGACAAGTCAAGATAGACAAGATTAGTGAGGTTTCCTATTGCAGGGGGTATGATACCAGAGAGCTGGTTCATGCTAAGATCAACATATTCAAGTGACGGGAAAGATGAAAATGGAAAATCATGGAGTGTACCAACAACACCAGCATTAGCAATATTGATCTTGTTTACCCTACCATTAAAACATATAACTCCATACCAACCCCTGCACGCATCAGTACTTAGTGTCCATGAAGCCAATAAGGAATTATTTTGGCTTAGGACAGTAGCTTTCCATTTGAGGAGAGCAGTTGCTTCCTCAATGGAAGCAAAAGTAACAGTGAAAAGAGTGACAAACTGAAGGAAATAAAATATTTCGGGAACCATCTTGAAAGCTAAAAGATTTTAGTTGTTTGTTTTGGTTGTCGATGAACTTGTGCAGGGTAGAGTTTTATACTGTGTAGAGAATCATTACAAGACTTGTGAGTCAGTGGGAGTTTAATACTGTTTAGAGAATCATTAAAATACAAGAAGACTTAGAACGACTTGGAAGTCAATGATATATTGGGAGATATTTTGCAAAATACTTGTCAATGCATATTTAGATGATGGACTTATAAACATGAATGGTTGAGATTGTTTTTCAACTTAATTTGAGCCAATTAGTGGGAAAGAAAAACATGCCCCTCCTTTTTACTTTATCTGGCCATCAAAATCAACCATTACTTGTCTTCCACCAAAAATACCAAAAACAGTCTCAAATATAACATCAGTTGTATCAAGTGAAATATGAAGCTTGGAATACATGGGCTAGTTTGCTGCTAAGACAGTAATATCTTGTAAACTGCATATATTATATTCTTCCTCCCTATGTACTGAATTAGTGATTCATAAGCTATAAATAAGATTTCCATCTTTCAACTGAAAAAAACAATTACCTTCTACATTATAGACTCTTATACAATAAAACCAGATAAGCACCCTGACAATACAACAATACTACTCCCAGTAATAACTTTGTAATGGACCTTCTGATCAAAATAACTTACTTTTTGAAATAGATTTTTCTTTTGTTTTTTTGAAATAACATCAAAATAACTTACTTCCCAACCACTTGGTGTCGTAGATTATTCATTTTCATACAAAGACACCTTACATATATATCAGTGATTTCAAAGCTTGCTTTACATGAGTAGGTGGACGTGCATCCATAGATGGTAACCTATGAGATATGAAGTGCACTGTTGGCCTTGATTTTGGAGCTTCAAGAACAACAAGAGCATGCTAGCTTGATGATAAAAACCAAAACATCTTTTACTTAATCTTCAGGATATGGAAGGCATTCATCTAGCAAATCACTAAGATACTCATGATCTATAGTCGACGAATTTGCTAGCACAGTAATATATTCCCCGATATGCTTTCCTTTGATCATCTCCAATGCTAATACTCCAAAGCAATAAACATCACACATTTCTGTAACCTTCATTGTATATGCAAGCTCTGAAACAACACAATTTCCAAAAGAGTATTAACAATTTACACGTGCAAATGAGATTTAAACAGTATAGAGTATTTGGCTATATTTTATGAAGTTTGAGAAAAGGATAAAAAAAATTAAGTTGGACCTTACCAGGTACGACATAGCTATATGTGCCTGCAAGCGCAGTACAATTGGATGAGTCTGGCTTGAGAAACTTTGCTATGCCAAAGTCTGCAACATGAGCTTCATACACAGAATCAAGCAAAACATTATTGCTTGACATGTCTCGATGAACAATGGATAATGAGCAATCCTGGTGCATGTAAGAAAAAGAAAAAGCAACACCCTTGATGATATTCACCCTTTTAAACCAATCCAATTTCTTGGACTTAACGTTATTGCTCAAAATACTAGACAAACTCCCCCCTCTCCACATACTCGTAAACCAAGAGTGAGTGTTGTGCTTTCGAACAATAGCCGTAGAGGTTCACAATGTTCCGGTGCTTAATCCCAGTTAATGCCCTTACTTCATTGATGAAGCTTTTGGGATGAGTATTCTGAAATGAAGAATGATGTCTCTTCAGAGCTATATTCCCTAATGATGGAAGGTTTACCTTGAAACACTTCCGTGACCTCCTTGCCCAATGCAAAATTTTGCATCAAACTCTTCTGTGGCGTTTAAGATGTCCCTGTACAATGCCTTCCCATCTAACATGGTTATCGAAATCCAACCATCACCATCCCTTCTTTCAACTTCTCTAACTCTCCTTCTTTTATTACACATAAAGAGAACACCAATGAAAACACAGAGCAGTGTTAGTGCTCCCGTAACAGGAAGTACAGTGATGAGGATGAGTTTACGTCCCTTCGCCATTGAGTGCTTCTTCACCATAGAAGTCGGCCTTTCACAGGGCTGGAGTCCTGTTACATTTCCGCAAAGACCTTTATTACCCTCCAATGAGGCATTGATAAAAGCTTTAATATTAAGGATTGGACCTTCCAACTCATTGTATGACAAAACAACATCATGCAAACCAGTTGAACTTTCAAGTTCTTTAGGAATGCATCCAGATAGGTCATTGTGTGAAAGATTTAAGTTTACCAAGACCTTCAAATTGGCTAACTGAGGGGGTATATCTCCTACCAGAAGATTATAGCTCAAATCAAGTACATTAAGCTGAGTTATCCTTCCTATGTCCCTTGGAATATTCTGGCCAAACTTGTTGTTGCTCAGGTTCAACTGAAACAAGTGCACAAAATCTCCTATACACTTCGGGATTGACCCATTCAATCTGTTGTATGATAGATCGAGGGACTCTAACTTTGTTAGTGACCCAAGTTCCTCCGGTATATTTCCAGAGATATTGTTGTTCTGCACAGAAAGCTTAACCAGAGAAGTTAATTTTCCAAATTCCTTTGGAATCTGCCCAATCAAATGATTCGATGAAAGATCAAGTCCTAAAAGCCCTTTGACATTTCCAATCTCTGGTGGTATGCTACCACTAATGTTATTTCTGGCTACACGCAGATCAATAAATTTTTTGCATTTTCCCCAGTTACCGCTGAGTTCACCATGAAATCATTGTCGCTCAAATCAATGAACAGAAGCTCTGGATGGATGCCAAAAGCTTCAGATAAATTCCCAGTAAAGCTGTTGTTATTGAAGAGCACCCTTTTGAAACTCGAGCACTTGCTCAAGCTTCTTGGGATTGGCCCTGTAAGCTTGTTACCGTTCACCGTGAAAATCTCAAGTTTCCCACCTTTGCAAAGCTGCTCTAGTAAATGGCCTGAAAAGTGATTGTAACTCATTGATAAGACAACCAAGTTATCCAAATNCCAAATATAGTATCCTTAAATAATTTCATACCTTCATCCTTTATTGACAACACTAAGTTTTCATTAAAATTTGAGTTGTAAGTAGGACCAAACTTTAGAGGTTGCTTTGGAATATGTTTAATTACATATTTCATATTCTGCAATTCCATAAACATAAATGATGTTGATCAATCACTAAACCGATAAATGATGCATACAGAACTAAAAAAGGAAAGGCCAAATATTTATTCAAAATATTATGTTTCAGATCATTTTACACTACATAATAACAATACATGACTGATACACAAAATCATATAACTTCTGTATATACACTGACTTATATTTAAATATGATACAAAATGTTAACTACCAGATCTATTTTATTTTGTTTACGTATCATTCATGTGAATATCTATGATTATGATACATTGTACAACAAACAACCTACATATCATACTGTGAATTGAATGCCTATCTTAGATACAGTTCTCAACACAAAAAAAATTGACAAAAAATAATCTTTCATCTACAAATGTAAAAGTTATACTCAATACCAACATTTGATAAAATAATCAGTGTTTCTGGGTAACAACTCCAGATTTCAATATATACAATAAAAATTTATTTTTCAACAATGTCTAAATTAAAAGCAAAAGAAATGCATACAATGGGTAGTGTTGGTCGAGAAATGGGAGGGGCAACCTTTCTATCCATTTTCTTTTGAGTTTTTGCATCCTTTGCTTTAGATAATGCCCCCACCTCCTTTTTCGATTTTCTCTTCGTCGAAGTTTGATTTGCCATTAATGTCGATGCATGCAAACTTTTAGACCTCTGTTCTGCCCAGTTGGGGTCTTCTGAATCAAAAATTTGATCATTGTTAGGTGTTATTATTTGGGAAATCCCAATATTAAAAGACGGATGATCCATTTTGACAACTGATCCAAAATCAATTGACACACAAAAATTGATTTTGAAAGAAAAATGAAGAAGATGATAATACCTATTTTGAACTTTGGACGGTTGAATAGAGATAGAATCGTTTGAAGATCAAATTGCTTTGAATTCGGTAACTAATTTGGTAGTGGGAAAAGATTAGAGGCAAGATTTTGGGGATGAGAAAGGTGGGTTTGGGGTTCTTTCAGAATAAAGTATCTAGAATAGAGGGTTTGGGGAAAAATAGGGATTTTTGATTTTTTATGAAAGAGTAGGAATTAAACGAGAATATGTAAACATATGTAGTGTAGTTTAGTAATTTTGCCAAATAAAAATTTAAGCCCAACACAAAATTTTAAGAACACATGAAGTGCCAACAACACTGTGAATAGTTGTATTGTTTTCTCAGGCCATGCAGAGCGGAATGTTGATATTATTGTTCGGATGGCCCATGAAGAAGAAACATGTCACACACACATCCCGAGCGGTGCTGAATTTGGGGTAGCACTTGGAAGTAAAAAGATAATGAGCAGCACAAAATGTGGTATATCTCGAGAATTACAAACTTCCAGTTATTATAGATATAGACTCACCAATGTTTACATCAAACCATGATTATTATTGTTAGATACAAATCTGTAAACATTGATTAAGTGATAAAAGTACATATAAACACATAACTTAGCACACCTGCAGAAGGTGCATAATGCATACAGAGGATACAATTGAACACAAAGCAAACCATCAACACCAAAAAGCAGGATCAGTTTGATAGGCTATCAGCAAACAGCAACAAAAAATATACAGAGATAAGCTAGAACTTCACGAGTATAAGCATCAAGTCATGCGCGGTGACAGCTTAATTTTAGGTGTGTGCTATGTACTTGAAGAACACTTTTGACACCATAGAGCAAAATGGTATCAAAATAGACTTCAACGGCTACACTTAGACTAATGGTACATGAAAAATGGAATTGGAGTTTCAATATGAAACAAGGTTGAGTTGAATTTAGAGACAAGTTAAATGGAGTTGTATATGTGTTTGGCCTTTTCAATATTCTTCTTGAAATCAATGTCACTGTCTCAGGAACTCAATTGAGTCGTTAGCATAAACAGAACTGAATTGAATTGTCATATTCAGTATTCATCAGTTACACTCTCGAATATGAATTGAACCGTTTTTGGGCAAAGTCATGACATTTCCCATAAAAAAATTCTTCACCAAATCCGAGGATACAAAATCTCAATACTCTATTGATAGACCTTAAATTCAAAAAGTTGAAAAAGAAACAAACTTTACCGACAAAGATCAACAAATCTAATGAAAACAAACAGAACTTTCGCAGAAGATAAATAACTTGATTTCGCGTCTTACCTATTTGAACTTTTGGACTTAAAAGAGTCCAATGGTAAAAACAACTGGAATGGGCCAGAGCCCAAAAACAAAGCAACAGTAGTCCAAAAGGATTAAAGTAAGCAGAAATGTAGGTTTTAAAACTTTCTTGAAATGTTTATAAGAAGGGGAAATTAGGCGATTAAGCAAACATATACTCCCTCCTATATGTGAAGTAGTTTGACTCGGCATGGAGTTTAAGAAAAAAAGGAAGACTTTCAAAATTTATGGTTTAAAATGAATGATAGAAATTTCTCTGACTATAAACTATCTCATTAAAGGTAAAATTAACATTTAAAGTTAAATTGTTACTTAATATAGAAATGTGTCCTTTTTGGGACAGACTAAAAAGGAAAGTGTCATATAAATTCAGACAGAGGTAACATGGCTATAGTTTGTATTAACTACAATTCGGAACTTACTTCTAGCTATAATTACATTCCTCTCTCTCGCCTCCCTCCCCTCTCTCTCCTCTTTTTTAGTCATCTCTCCCTGCTCAGTCTCTCTCTCACTTTATACAAACACAAATGCATATTTTGTGTTTGTATCAAGCGAGAGAGAGGGAGAGAGAGAGAGATTGGATATATAAATACATATACATATCTCTCCATCTTATACACTTTTAATTATACAAATACAAATCTCTCTCTGCCCAGTTCTCTTCTTCATGTCTCTCTCGCTTTATACAAACACAAATTATACAAATACAAATGTATAATTTGTGTGTGTATAAAGCGAGAGAGATTGGATATATAAATACAAATGTTTGAACTCGATTCAATTTTAGACAAATACAAATTGTATGCAGATATACAAATACAATCATTGATACATATACATACTAATTACATATATACAATTATCTAACCGAAATACAAATACAATTCACCTCTCTACTCTCTTCCCTCTCTTGCTCGTCTCTCTACTCCCTCTCCCGAAATCGCTCGCCTCTCTCTTCCCTCTCCCAATACCGTTCTCCTCTCTCCCCCCTTTCCCAGTCTCGCTCGTCTCTCTCCTCCCTCTAACATGTAGCTACGAATCGTAATTAACAAATTATAACTATAGAGCCTAATTAAATTATTTTGAGTGACTATATGAGAAAATTCCCCTTATAAGGACCCTTACTCGTTTATTTGAAATTTTTAAAGATTTTTTCATTGAGAAAAAACTAAGAATAATCATTTATCTTTGGGTTAATACTCAAAGTCATTTTTGAGTTTTCACATGAAGCACTAATAGTCCCTCATGTTTGCAATATTGATGCACTTTTGGTCCTTCCTCAATTTTTTGTCTATCTTTTTACATTGATTTTATCCATAATTTATCTATGAGATGTTTAATCGTCTTTTTATATATTTAGTAGAAATAATAACTCCATGTGAGAGAAGGTAAAAAGAATAATACCTGGTTTTATTTAGTAGAAATATTATTGCACCTAAAATCGAGAGGTTAGTTACATCGATTTCACGTGCAATAGTACAATTTTTTCTTTTCTTTTCTTTTAACATCATATGTCAAGGTGTTCTTAGTTTAGCTGCAATAATATTTTAACTGAACAGAACAAGGTGTTCTTAGTTTAGCTGCAATAATATTTTAACTAAACATAATAAATTGTTCTTAGTTTAGCTGCAATAATATTTCAACTTAACAAAACAAGATGTTCTTCTTCTCACCTTCTTATTATTTCTACTAAATAAATAATAAAACAAATGAACATTCCATATATAAAAATGTGGACAAATTAATGTTAAAAAATAGGCAAAAAAGTTTGGAGGAGGTCTAAAAGTTCATCAATATTGCAAACATGAGAAACTATTAATGCTCCATATGAAAACTAAAGTATGACTCTAGATTTGAGTCTTAACCCAAAGATAAGAAACTATTTTGGCCTTTTTCTCTTTTTCCATTAGAATCTTTTAAATTGAAGATTTCTTAATTTCTTTCAAAAATTAAGTGACTAAATTTGAAAGTAATTTTCCAAAAAAAAAAAAGAAATTATGACCATAACATAATTTATATTCCGCAATTTACTTGGTGACCGAAGAATTCAATTCCTAGGGATAGTAGGTTAGGTGGTAGCTTAAATAACCCAAGACTTGTGAGTCAATGGAATTTATTTTTTAAGTGTCAATTGTGGACGATGCTTAAAGTTTGTGGAATCAATTTTCTCCATAATCATTAAGTCATTTTGTGGACCACCCAAGAAGAAGACTTGAGTTAATCTTTCTTCCATTAGAACGACTTGGGAGTCGAATGTTTCATTATCATGGAAGTGAATGAAAACGAATTAAAATTTAAAAGTTTCACGGGGTGTCCTATGAGTTTTTTAAAAAATCATACAAACATGGAAAAAAAATTTAAAATGTTGAATGAATTTGTTAGACTTATTGTTGTTTTGATAAATTGATGATTGGAGTTTGTTTTTTAGGGCATTTCTGTCGATGTAAAAACTGACACAAGCTTCCAGCAATGGATCATATGTTCCCCAAGATGCTTTCCTTTGATTATCTCCAATGCTAATACTCCAAAGCTGTAGACATTACAATTCCCGTAACCTTCATTGTATAGGCAAGCTCTGAAACAATACAATTTCCAAAAATGGTATAACAATTTAGATGTGTAAATGAGATAAAAACAGTATAGAGTGTTTGGCTATAGTTCAGGAAGTCTGAATAAAACAGAAATAAAATTTAGACCTTACCAGGTGCAACATAGCCATATGTTCCTGCAAGTGCAGTGCAATTGGATGAGTTTGGTTTGAGAAGCTTCGCTATGCCAAAATCTGAAACACGAGCTTCATACTCAGAATCAACCAAAACATTACTGCTTGATATGTCTCGATGAACAATTGGCAGTGAACAATCCCGGTGCATGTAAGATAAAGCAAAAGCAACACCTTTGATGATATTCACCCTTTTAAGCCAATCAAATTTCTTGGACTCAACTTCATTTCTCAGAATACTCGACAAACTCCCCCTCTCCACATACTCGTAAACCAAGAGCGAGTGTTGTGCTTTTGACCAATAGCCGTAGAGGTTTACAATGTTCCGGTGCTTAATCCCAGTCAATGCCCTTACTTCATTTATGAAGCTTTTGGGATGTGTATCTCTTCACAGCTATATCTCCTAATAATGGAAGGTTTACCTTGTAAACACTTCCATGTCCTCCTTGCCCAATGCAAAATTTTGCATCAAACTCTTCTGTGGCATTTAAGATGTCCCTGTACAATGCCTTCCCATCTAACATGGATATCGAAATCCAACCATCACCATCCCTTCTTTCAACTTCTCTAACTCTCCTTCTTTTATTACACATAAAGAGAACACCAATGAAAACACAGAGCAGTGTTAGTGCTCCCGTAACAGGAAGTACAGTGATGAGGATGAGTTTACGTCCCTTCGCCATTGAGTGCTTCTTCACCATAGAAGTCGGCCTTTAACAAGGCTGGAGTCCTGTTACATTTCCGCAAAGACCTTTATTACCCTCCAATGAGGCATTGATAAAAGCTTTATTATTAGGGATTGGACCTTCCAACTCATTGTATGACAAAACGACATCATGCAAACCAGTTGAACTTTCAAGTTCTTTAGGAATGCATCCAGATAGGCCATTGTGTGAAAGATTTAAGTTTACCAAGACCTTCAAATTGGCTAACTGAGGGGGTATATCTGTAACATCCGGCAATTTGAAATAACTATGAAGAGGCTTAGAATTGGAAATAGTCATTTTTGGAAAGAGTTTTAAAATCTGGAAAATTTGGTTAAGTATGGGAAAAAGTGAGTTTTCGGCCAACTTTGAACAGTCATAACTCCTATCTCAGTATGAGTTAGGTGTAGTTCCAGTTATGTTTGGAAAGCCCTTGGAATGACCTTTCCAACTCCACCGAGTTTTCTCAATTCCGAGTTCGTTTGAGTGAGTTATGCCCTTTGGAAGTTGGGCAGTTGGCAGAGAAATTAGTCCGAAAATTTTAAGGGTATTTTGGTCTTTTCCCTAACCAATTCTTTTGGTTATATTAGTCTGTTAGACTGATTTTTATATCAGTTCTTCCCTTTTTAAAAGAGTGAGAGTGAGGGTTTGTGAGTGAAGAGGAGAAGAAGAGGAGAAAGAGAAGATCAAGCAAGGTTTTGTCAAAGATCGTCGTGGATATCATCAGGGGTGATCCCTACTAGGTATGTGAGTTCATAGTGTTGGTTTGGCTCTTTTCCCCACACACCAAACTCGTTTTATTTCCAAGAAAAGATTGGTTGTGTTGTTGAAGTTGTTGGTTGTGTTGTTGATGTTGTTGATGTTGTTGTTTGTGTTGTTGAAGTTCCTTGTTGATTTGGGACATGTTTCCGGTTGTGTTTTTGAGTTGAAATATATTGTATGTTGAGGGGTTTATGATTCTAAGTATTTGGGGCTGGAACCTTTGAGGTTGAGGAGGTTTAGAGTTGGAGAAATGAGGGAGAAAAGTCAAATTTTTCGGGAAAAAGGGGTTGGGGCGTCACGCCAGCCAGCACGCCCCAAAAGGGGCTCTGAAGCCCAGCCCTTGGGGCGGCGTGCCAAGCAGAGCGCCCAGCAGGCCCCTCTGAAGCTTGAGGGCTGGCACTCTGCGCCTCTCAGAGCGCCAAGGACGCCAAGTTTTCCCTTTCATTCCCTACTTTTTCATGCATGTCCCTTGGCATTGTACCTATGTTTCATAGTTGTTTCCAACACTCCAAGGTACGTCTAAACGTCAAGAACTCATCCATAAATGTGTGGTCATATACCTTGAATCCATAATCCAATTCAAGGCGAGTTCGGATCAAAGTTAAGTGAAGTTAGAAGTCAAGTCTAGAAGTTAAGAAGTAAGTCAAAACAAGTTTTCAAAGTTGTTCAAGAGCCTTTATTGAACGTTTTAACTTCATTTTAAGGTTCAAGTTTCAAGTCAAGTAAAGAGTATCGAGTTTCAAGTTAAGTCAAGAGTATAAAGTTGAGTTCATTTCTCAAAATTTATTAGGGAACTATGTATTCCCGAAGAAGTTTTAAAGAAATGTTTTCACATTTAAACAAAATTGGAAACTGAGATTTCCAAAGAGCCTTCGGGCTAGTTTTCCAGAAAAAAGAGTTATCGCTTTCTAAATGAAGCAAGAGAGGAAACCGAGATTTCCAAGATAGCCTTTGAGCTAAGTTTTTGAGTAATTATCTCAATCAGCAGGAAGAAATATGTTTTAAAAACATAAGAGCCAGTACATTTTTGGGAGTAGTATTGAGCACCGAATTGGGGGAGCGTTCAAAGAACCCACAGCCCCTATAAAACCATGTAGTCACCATGGGTAGAAGAGGTTCATACTTTTTAGATGAATCCTTTTCATATTAGACTAGTGGATCCATTAGGCAGTTCAGGTCCTATACATTTGGCTGGGTACAGGATGCTCTGGCAGCATGAGGTTGATCGATGTATCATCACTATAGCTCTTATGTGATGGTTGTCGGTTAGAGAAATTCCCATAGAAATTATTGTATTTTTATATACATCAGTTCATTTGTATTTATATATACATCTCAGGCTTATTGTATCTTTGTAAACACACAGAGTTTATAGCATGTTTTAAATGACTTTTCTTTATATTGCACTTGTTTTAAATTGCCTTATATTGAAAGAAGTTAGTCAGGTTGAGTTGAGTTGAGCCAGGTAAGCTATTCAGTTTCTTCCAGGTTTCCTTCTAGCCTATGTTGCTTAGTTTTCCAGCTCGCATACTCGTACATTCAATGTACTGATGCCAGTTGGCCTGCATCTTATTACGATGCAAACACAGGTACCCAGGATCAGCATCCAGCATGCCGTTGATCCAGCTGAGCACTCCAGAGTCAGTGGTGGGCCTCCTTGTTTTCCGGAGGACTCTATTATTTTGTGTTCTCTTACTTTTGTTTTATTAGGATGTTGCGGGGTCTATCCCAACATCCATCTCAGTATTTTAGAGGCTTCATAGACAGTCAGTCAGTTAGTTAGTTTTGAGTCTCTCATCTATGTATATATGTAAATATTCTATCTTGGGACTCGAGTTGCCTTTTTGGCCAAATTTTATCAGTTAAGTTGTTTTATGTCCTTGTATTGCATGTAGTTATTCTATTGAGTTAGGTTTCCGCTGAGTTAAGAAAGCCAGGCCAAGGGTTCGCTTGGGGCTAGCAATGGTCTTCGAGTGCCGGCCACATCCAGGATGTAGGCTCGGGGTGTGACAATATCTCCAACCAGAAGATTATAGCTCAAATCAAGTACATTAAGCTGAGTTATCCTCCCTATCTCTTTTGGAATTTTCTGGCCAAACTTGTTGTTGCTCAGGTTCAACTGAAACAAGTGCACGAAATCTACTATACATATCGGGATTGACCCATTCAATCTGTTGTCTGATAGATCGAGGGACTCTAACTTTGTTAGTGACCCAAAATCCTCAGGTATATTGCCAGAAATTCGATTGTTTTGCAAAAAAAGATTAACTAGAGAGGTTAATTTTCCAAATACCTTTGGAATCTGCCCAATCAAATGATTCGATGAAAGATCAAGTCCTAAAAGCCCTTTGACATTTCCAATCTCTGGTGGTATGCTACCGCTAATGTTATTTCTGGCTACCAAGTTTGTCNCACCAATATTGCAAACATGAGAGACTATTATATGAAAACTCAAGGATGACTTTGAGTCTTAATCCAAAGATAAAGAACTAATTTGGCCTTTTTCTCCTTTTCCATTAGAATCTTTTTAAATTGAAGATTTCTTAATTTCTTTCAAAAATTAAGTAACGACATTTGAAAGTAATTTTCCAAAATAAAATTAAAAAAAAATTATGACCATAACATAATTTATATTCCGCAATTTACTTGGTGACCGAAGAATTCGATTCCTAGGGATAGTAGGTTAGGTGGTAGCTTAAATAACCCAAGACTTGTGAGTCAATGGAATTTATTTTTTAAGTGTCAATTGTGGACGACGCACGACGCTTAAAGTTTGTGGAATCAATTTTCTCCATAATCATTAAGTCATTTTGTGGACCACCCAAGAAGAAGACTTGAGTTAATCTTTCTTCCATTAGAACGACTTGGGAGTCAAATGTTTCATTATCATGGAAGTGAATGACAACGAATTAAAAGTTAAAAGTTTCACGGAGTGTCCTATGAGTTTTTAAAAAAATCATAACAAACATGAAAAAAAAAATTAAAAATGTTAAATGAATTTGTTCGACTTATTGTTGTTTTGATAAATTGATGATTGGAGTTTGTTTTTTACGGTATTTCTGTCGATGTAAAAACTGACACAGGCTTCCAGCAATGGATCTTCCGGCCAAATTTTCTTTTCTTCATAATCCACAGTAAAATATAAGAATTATTTGGACAAAATGTAATCTCATTAGTCATTACAATGAAGAACAACTCCATTTATTTAGTTGGGGAAAAAGCTTGAGCAGAAAGGGTCATTTTCTAGCTTCTATACATACAGGTAAAATCTTTGAAATCGAATGAAAACTTCCAAGACGAACTATGTGCGACTGTAATATAAGGTCTTAAATACAGTAAACAAAATGAGCACCCTAAATATACTAGTCCCAGCAATTGAAATACTTACTTTACACTTAGCGACATTTCCATAGATATCAAGGATTATATATTGCTCGCATTACATGGGGGTTTCTCTGATGAATAGGTGGACATGCATCCATTGATGATAGCTTATGAGAGATGAAGTGCATTGTTGGCCTTGATTTTGGAGTTTCAAGCAAACAAGAGCATGCTAGGTTGATGATAAATACAAATGAACTGATGTATATAAAAATACAATAATTTCTGTGTGTATACAAAGATACAATAACTGTTGTGGGAGTTTCTCTAACCGACAACCATCACATAAGAGCTATAGTGATGATACAACGATCGACCTCACGCTGCCAGAGCATCCTATACCCGGCCAAAGGTATAAGACTTGAACTGCCTAATGGATCCACTAGTCACTACAAGAAAACATGCTATTAGTTACGGATTTTAGCTAGAGAACTAATATTCCTAGCTAATCAAGACATTAGCGTCGGATTTAGCTAGAAATGTCTTGTTTCCTAGTAAACTTTTTAGTCTAGAAATTTAGTCAAATAATAGCTAGGAATTAGCTACGCACAATCCCTAGCTAATACATTGCTTGGGAACTTTCCAAGCAAATTCTATAGCTAAATTTTGGCGGGAAACCGAAATTGGCGCCAATTTTTTTTGAAGGAAATCTAATTTGGTGCAATTTTTCTCTCTTTAAGGATTTTGGTTTAACTAGGAAAATATTTCGTAGCTATGCCCTAGCTATATTTTAGCTAGGAAAGATGCCTAGCCAAATTGATAGGTTGCTAGGAAAATTCTCTTGCAAATTCTNTACGGATTTTAGCTAGAGAACTAATATTCCTAGCTAATCAAGACATTAGCGTCGGATTTAGCTAGAAATGTCTTGTTTCCTAGTAAACTTTTTAGTCTAGAAATTTAGTCAAATAATAGCTAGGAATTAGCTACGCACAATCCCTAGCTAATACATTGCTTGGGAACTTTCCAAGCAAATTCTATAGCTAAATTTTGGTGGGAAACCGAAATTGGCGCCAATTTTTTTGAAGGAAATCTAATTTGGTGCAATTTTTTTCTCTTTAAGGATTTTGGTTTAACTAGAAAATATTTCGTAGCTATGCCCTAGCTATATTTTAGCTAGGAAAGATGCCTAGTCAAATTGATAGGTTGCTAGGAAAGTTCTCTTGCAAATTCTATATTTAAGTTTTAGTAGGAATTGAGTCGTGTGTCCCATATATATATTTTTTAAATCTTTAGAACAATTATAATTCTATAAAAACATGTGTGTAATAAATAATAAAATTCAATAGTTATAAATAAATATTTAAAAGTGGGACAAGAAATTAAATACAAAATGAATGCGTATTTTAGTGTTTAAATGTATTTCTTTTAAACAACTAACTCCAAACTTGAACTTTGGTTAATAGTAATAAAATTCTAATGAAGTCATAAATGACTAATTTGAGGCCAAATAAAAATACAAACTTCCAAAAATAAAAAATTCATATAAGATTAAATTAAAGAAGTCTAATATAGAGAAAGACAAAGAAATAAAAATTGAAAAAATGCAACGTATCCAATCTTAAGACTAAAGTCATATAATTCAAGAGACTTTATTTATCAAGTCAAACAAAAACATGAATCAAATAGTACAATAATGATATATAAGCGTTTGGATAGGGGTCATATGAAACCTAGAAGTTGAATTTATATAGATAAAATAGAGGAATATCAAAAGATATCTTAAAATTTTAGATTAATTATTTAGAGGTTATCAACATCAGAAGAGTTATGAATATTAAGAGTAGCAATTAAATAGGTAATTAGATATATATATGAATAATGAAGATAAGTATTTAAATCAAACAAAGGGGAAAAATAGTAAATAAAATAAGAAAAATAATAGTACAAATAGTATTTATGCGAAAAGTTTTAAATATATTAATAGTAAATAAGAAATATTTGAATCACTGTAACAATAGTACTTCAAATATAACTCGTTGTTTTTTCCAAGGCATCACATACTAATTACTGTCTCTGTCCACTTTTAATTGTCATAGTTTCATTTTTTAGAGTCAAACTATAAAAACTTTAACTAATATTTTATGATGTATTTTTTCATCATATTGATATGCAAAAAATTGCAATTTATATTACTTTTCGTATAGTTTTTGAATATCTATTTTTTTAAATATCTAATTAATGTAATCTATGAAAATTATAGTCAAATTGACTTTTGAAAAACGGAACATGAAAAATAAAAGTGGACGGAGAAAGTACTTGATTAGGATTCCAAAAGGTACACGTTTTCAGGAGGTGAAATACCATTATTAAGTTATTTGAATTAATTAACCAAGAGAAGTGGAAAAGTCGTATATAGTAAAAGGATTTATTCATGCACATGTTTTTATATATGTGTCAAATAAATGTAATACTTTCTTATAATTATTTTCATTTTTTAACTTTTGACTTCATAATTTCTTATGACCTTTAAAATTTAGTATAATAATAATTAATATATTATAACTAATTAATAAAAGGAGATACGGTAAAAGTTGAAAAGGCTACAATTAATAAATAGAATAAGATAAATTTACAAATAAGATGAAAAGACTATATAATATAATTGATGAGTAGATTGCCTAAAAAAATGACATTAAGTATAAGAAGATTAAAATTATTTTTTTTCCAATTAAGTTGTAGGCATAAACACATTCAAATTATTAATATTTAACAGAAGAAATTTACTTTATGATAAATGATTACTATTTTTTTATTTAATTAAGTAGATATTTTATAATATTTTAATTTAATGTAGGGATAAAATAATAATCTCATGACTTTTAATCAACAACAACAACAACATGCCCAGTGAGATCCCACTAGGTGGGGTCTGGGGAGNACATTCAAATTATTAATATTTAATAGAAGAAATTTACTTTATGATAAATGATTACTATGTTTTATTTAATTAAGTAGATATTTTATAATATTTTAATTTAATGTAGGGATAAAATAATAATCTCCTGACTTTTAATAATAATAATAATAATAAATAATAATAATAAAAATAATATGTAATATATATATATATATATATAAGAAGTAATGTACAACTAATTAGTATAATATAAGTAGTAAAAAGCGCACAGCTAATAAATATAGTATAAACGCACAACTAATTAATATAGTATAAACGCATAATATATATATATAATAAATAAAAAGAAAAAAAGATAGAAGAAGAGATATATGGCTAATATAATATAATAGGGCCAATATAATATAAGAAGTAATTAAAAAAAATATAGAGAAGAAACGTACAAAAATAGAATATGCCCTTTTCTTTTGATTTTTTGAAGAGATAATTCTCAGCTAATAAACCCTAACAGAGCCTTCAAATCCTATAAAATAGAAACAAATTAACTGAACAACTCTCCTCAAAACCCTCAAATCCCGTAAACGAAGGATGCACTACTTCACGTCTCTTCATCATGCTCCGAAAATTCGAACTATTTATTCTAGTTTACAGAAGCTTGAAATCACAAATCGTTCTTTCCTTCTTCAGTTAAGGTAATAATTTCTCCTAAACCTAATTCAATTATATAAAGAGGTATTGTTGAAAAACTAGTTTTTCATATGTTTTTGTTAGATATGATATAGAAATTCACACAGAATCGACATTTTTTTCTTGACGCTTGAGATTGAAACTTGTTATTTTGTTCATCAGAAAGAAGTTGGAATTATTTTGGGAATTTCTCTATATGCTGCCAAATCGAAGACAAGCCAGTGAGAAAGTCAGATGTTTGCCATGTACGCCTCTGTTTATGTAATGGAAATTTTTATTGTGTTTTACATTTCCTTAAAGATCTGAAGCAAGCATCACCTTCTTCTCAAGGCGACTCTTGTAGCGTCACAAGTTGCTTTCTTTGAAGTTTTGCTTCAATTTTGGTGACCGTTTTAGTTTTATATGTTGTTTCGTTGTAATTGATGATAGTTTCATGTTCTGCTTATGTAGTTAATGTCCTGACTTTCAGGGTTGTATGCTTGTTTGACTTGAGTAATTGATAGGAATAACTATAGTTGAATCCCACAAACTAGAGCTTTACATGCTAAAATTGATGAACCTAAGTTGTTTGATGCTGATGAGGTAGGAGGTGGCTGATTTTAATTTTATTTTTTCGAAATCCCTTCTGTTGTTTAGAGCATATCCTATCTCCAAAAAAGTATATAGATACTTGTGAATTAATGAACGTAATGTGTAAACTTTTCGATGAAACTATGTTAAGGAAGGAAACAACTACAAGACTCGGCTTATTCGAGTATCTATGACAGACACTTTAGCTGATGACTCGGATGACTCTAGTGCCTCCGCGAGTGACAATCTGCGATTTATCCAAGCTGTTTCAACCCACTGCTTCATTTTTTCACTTTCTGCTTTTTTGTTTTGTTGCACGATAAGTGTCTGTATATACCCACCTTCTACTTCCAAGGGTGGAGCTTTGAGCACTTCGATTGCTCTTCTATAGAGTCCCTCTTGAATCGAAAGTGATTTTGTTGCTGATTTTGTGTTGGACTTGGGTGACTAAATAGTGTTAGTATGTATAATGCACGTGCTTCTATATTATTTATTTCATCCTTTATAGAAATCACATAAATTTTTTAGACTTTACTAACTGGAAGGAAATTTATGTTTGTATTAGAAAAATACAATTTTTTTCTCTTAATTAAATGGTGATATTGAACCCTTCTTAGATTAGATATTTGTGGTATGGTCATTTCTGTTTAAATTTGAATTTCATTTACTTGATTACTAACTAATTAATAAATTATAAGTATTAAAAAAATTGTTTTGTCATTGTTTGTTAGATAGGAAGCATGAGCTCCATTAAGTATATTTGGTTGTTAGGTTTGGTGTTAGGTGCACTTGTTTGAGGGTGCACTTAGTACCCATCAATATAATTATTCATGTAGGAGAAAGTAGGTGCTTCACAAGCTATACATCACTAGAGCATTGTTCCATTCATTGGTCTGTTTCGCTATTTCTGGTGCCTCTATTACAAATTACTAGTCGTCCATCAATTATCTTCGGTGGGTTATAGGTTAAAGGCATACCAGTGGTAGAAGTATAGTTCAACATGAACATGTTGTTCCAAACTTCTTCCCATCTGTATATTTCTTATTGAACTCATTGTATTATGTTTCTGCCTGACTCTCATTCCACCTTAAGGTTTGAATAAGGAACCTATATGGTTTCAATAGAGCATTTAGGAAAGATGTTCTTGTATTAGTTCAATACTAGTAGACAATCATTCCAAGAACACACCAAGCTTTTATAAAATTGAAGTATCTCTTTCTCAATTTCATCATGTTTTAGGAGCTGTCTACTATTAAGACTGGTTAAAATAGAAATATTATCCTGTTGGCTCTAGTTTTCACACAGATAATGAACTACTTATTGTTGTTGTATCCTGCTACTTCGAGCCAGTGAGCCTTAGATTTCTGTTTCAACACCTTCTCCTGGAGCTAAGACCATTTTTTATGTTCAACTACAACTTCTTTTTCTATGTCAAATACAGTGTTGGATACACTAGTCCCCACATACTGAGTGATCTGTTTTTGGATGGATTCTAACTTCTCTCATGCCTCGGCGACTATTGTTCAAGCTCCCCATTTCCTATGTCAATAACCTCTACAGAGGTTCTTTACACAACTTCATTTTTTGCAATACATATCTCCTCCTTTTACATTTTGTTTCCAAATGGTCGTAACAATATTTGAAAAGCTCTCATGTTTAGTCAGTATGTTCACAAATCTGAAAGGTTTGTGGGGTCCATTATCTGCATTGTAATGCTCATTAAGAATCGGCGAGTGATCAGAAAAATTATTCTTCTTGAATTGAGCTGTTAGAGTTCTGTGTTATATATCATCCAAGAATCATTACAAAGAGCCCTGTCAATTCTACTCCATATGTCACAATTTGTCCAAGTATACCTTCTTCCAATAGATTTCATATCTGTAAGATTTAATACATTAATTACTTGTTGAAAGTCTTTTGATTTAGATTCACTTACCTGTTGGACCCTCATTCATTCCAAATCTAGTAGAGGAGAATAGAAATCTCCACAAATACACCGAGGTTCAGAGATGATAGAACCTATTCTAAGTAATTCTTGCCATAAGTTTCTCCTTTCCTCTCTATAATTTTTGGCATAGATCACTGTTAGCAGACAATAAAAATTGGAACACTTACTTGCTACCTTTATATGCGTAAAATGATCATGTACTTCTTCAATCAGAATAGTCATTTAACCAGGCATCCATAAAATCCAGATTCAGGGGAAGTGAACAGGACTTCATCTCCATCGTTTTGGTTTTGGAATTTCACTATGTAGCAACCTGCATTGTGGCAACATAACTCAGGTACAGAAACAAAATTGTAGTACCCATCAATATAATTGTTCATGTAGGAGAAAGTAGGTGCTTCACAACCTACATCACTAGAGCATTATTTCATACATCGGTCTGTTTCGCTATTTCTAGTGCCTCTTATACATTTACGGGTCGTCCATGAATTATCTTCGGTGGGTTATAGGTTAAAGGCATACCAGTGGTGGAAGAACAGTTCAACATGAACAGGTTGTTCCAAACTTCTTCCCATCTGTATATTTCTTATCGAACTCATTGTATTTTGTTTCTGCCCGACACTCATTCCACCTTATGGTTTGAATAAGGAACTTATATGGTTTCAATAGAGCATTTAGGAAAGATGTTCTTGTATTAGTTCAAATATATATTTCATTGTTTATTTCATCAATTAGAGTATTCTAGTCCTTTAATAAGATAAGTTTATTTCTTGTTGTCCATTTATTCTATTACAGAATAAATTTGAGTACTTTCATAGAACCTTTTGCAAGTTGATAGCTTTGTTATACCATGTTATAGCTAATTACTTTATTCTTTTTCAGAATACATTTACAAATATAATTAAGGATAAGGTGGGTGAGACTTCAACATTAAGGAATGAAGAAGGTCTTGAAGTAAATGACAGAGACGGAGAGAAACACAACCACAAATGGAGAAGATGAAGGAGAAACAACTAATGAAGATGATGTAAATTTATTGAAAACGGTTTTGGAGGAGCAATTACTGAAAACTTGGATAGAAACAGTTGGTGGAACTAAAAAAGGAAAAATATATGGGCTTGGTTCTAGAAATTGTTTGCTGGCAGATTCCTTGAATTCTAATTGTGCCTCTTCCACTGCTCAGAATCCTTCAAATATTCCTACTCAACAAATATTTGAAACACCTGAATTTCAACAACTTCTTGACCGTGTGTTGGAGCAACGGATGATGAATATGCAAGAGCATGTGCAAATGGAAATTCGGGAAAATATGGAAGCTCAAGTAACTATTGAGGTTCGTGCTGCTGTGGCTCGGATGCTTGATTTTAGTCCTCAACCACCACCAGATGGATCTGGTTCTACCCCAAATCCTTAGATAACTTATGCTACTGTTTTATGCTTTAAGACATGTTTTAGCTAGTAAACATGTACTTCACTATTCAAGGATTGATGATATTTTGAAAAATTGACTAGATTGTGATTTTTTTGAAAAATTGATTAGATTTAACTATGTTTTTCTTCTTGTGTCAAATATAGAAAATTATATTTGTATTTCGTTATACAATTTCTAGTCAAATTTATCTAGAAAGTATCCCTAGCTATTTTTAGCTAGTCATTTAGCAAAGAAAATATTAGAAGTAAAAATTGAAAAATAGTCAGAGAATTTGTAAGTTTAGATAGTTTAATTCCTTACTAAGTCTTAGTAAAGTCAATATTGACCAAACAAATTTTGCTATGAATGTAGCTAGTATACATCGTAGCAAAATGTTTGCTACGGAAAGGGCCTAGCTGAGATATCTTAGCTAAATTAACTAGGAATGATATAATCTGCTAGCTAAAAATTAGCTAAGAGCTTATTAGCTTTGAAAGTCTGCTAGGGTCATTTTCCTAGCTAAATTGACATTAGCTAGGGATTTTCACTTTAGCTAGGATTTGCGTCTGTAGCTAAATGACTGTTTTCTTGTCTATCTGGAAAAGGATTCATCTAAAAAGTATGATCCTTTTCTACCCATGGTGGCTAACATGGTTCTATGGGGGCTGTGGGTTCCTTGAACGCTCCCCCAACTCGGTGCTCGATACTACTTCCAAAAATGTACTGGCTCTTATGTTTTTAAAACATATTTCTTCCTACTGATTTGAGATAATTACTCAAAAACTTAGCTCAAAGGCTATCTTGGAAATCTCAGTTTCCTCTCTTGCTTCATTTAGAAAGAGATTACTCTTTTCTGAAAAACTAGCCCGAAGGCCCTTTGGAGATCTCAGTTCCAAAACTTGTTTAAATGTAAAAATATTTCTTTAAAACTTCTTTGGGAATACTTAGTTCCCTAATAACTTTTGAGAAATGAACTCAACTTTATATTCTTGACTTAACTTGACACTCTATACTCTTTGCTTGACTTGAAACTCTGTACTCTTTACTCAACTTGAAACTTGAGCCTTAAAATGAAGTTAAAACATTCAATAAAGACTCTTGAAAAACCTTAAAGACTTGCTTTGACTTACTTCTTAACTTCTAAGCTTGGCTCTAACTTCACTTGACTTTGATCCTAACTCGCCTTGAATTGGATTATGGATTCAAGGTATATGATCACATGTTTATGGATGAGTTCTTGACGTTTAGATGTACCTTGGAGTGTTGGAAACAACTATGGAACATAGATACAATACCTAGGAACATGCATGAGAAAGTGTGAAAAGTATGGGGAAACTTGGCATCCTTGGCGCTCTGCAAGGCGCGGAGCGCCAGCCCTCGAAACTCAGAAGGATTGCTGGGGCGCACTGCTAGGCACGCCGCCCCAAGGGAGAAAACTCAAAAACTCTTTTGGGGCGCGCTGGCAGGCGCAAGGCGCCACCCCTTTCCCCAGAAAACTCGACTTTTCTTCTTCATTTTTCCAACTCTAAGCCTCCTTAACTTCATTGATTCCAGCCCCAAACATTTAGAATCATAAACCCCTCAACATACAATAGATTTCAACTCAAAAACACAACCGGAAACAAGTCCCAAATCAACAAGGAACTTCAACAACACAATCAACAACACAACCAACAACTTCAACAACACAACCAAATCTTTACTCGAAAAACAAAACGAATTTGGCGTGTGGGGGAAAGAACCAACCCAACACTATGAACTCACATACCTTAATAGGGATCACCCCCGACGAAATCCACGACGATCTTTGATGAAACCTTGCTTCTTCTTCTCTTTCTCCTCTTCTTCTCCTCTTCTCTCAAAAGCCCTAACTCTCACTCTTTTTAAAAAGGGAAAAACTTATCAAAATCAGTCTAACACACTAATATATATCAAAAAGAAAAGGCTAGGGAAAAGACTAAAATACCTTTACAAATTTCCGGACGGACTTCCCTGCCAACCGCCCAACTTCCAAAGGGCATAACTCACTCATACGAACTCAGAATCGAGCAAACTCGGCGGCGTTGGAAAGACCATTCCATGAACTTTGCAAAAATAACTGGAACTACACCTAACTCATCCTGAGCTAGGAGCTATGACTGCTCAAAATTGGCCAAAAACTCACTTTTTTCCATACTTAGCCAAATTTTCCAGATTTTTAATTCCTTCCAAAAAAATGACTATTTTCAACTCTAAGCCCTCTTCAAAGTTATTTCAAATTGCCGGATGTTACACCGCAAATCAGTCAAACTCTTGCATTTCCCCCACTTGCTGCTGAGTTCACCATGAAATCTATTATCACTCAAATTAATGAACAGCAGCTTCGGATAGATACCAAAAGCTTCAGATAAATTCCCAGTGAAACTGTTGTTGTTAAAGCGGACCCATTTAAAACTGGAGCACTTGCTCAAGCTTCTTGGTATTGGTCCTGTTAACTTGTTACTGGCCACCGTGAAGTTCTCAAGTTTCCCACCTTGGCAAAGATGCTCAGGCAAATGGCCTGAAAACTGATTTTCACTCAGTATCAGCTCTACCAAGTTATCCATATATGCAAGTTCTTTCGGAATAGAAGCAGAAAGTTTGTTAGAATAAAGGTACAAATTTTGACCTCAGATAAGTCACCTAAAGTTATTGGAATTGAACCAGTAAGTTGATTACTGGATAAATCCAGCTCTATGAGGTTTTTCAGATTCCCCAACTATCGAGGAATGAGATCAGAAAGTTGGTAAGAATAAAGGTACAAAAATTTAAGCTCAGTTAAGTCACTTAAAGTAATTGGAATTGGACCAGAAAAATTGTTCCTATACAAGGCTAAAACCTCAAGTGACTTCATCTTCCCTATTTCAACGGGAATGGTACCATTTACATGGTTGTCAAAGATGAAGAGGGTCTCAACCTTTGATAGTGAGCCGATTTGAGGTGGGATTTTACCTGAAATCTGGTTGATCGACAAGTCAAGATAGACAAGATTAGTGAGGTTTCCTATTGCAGGGGGTATGATACCATAGAGCTGGTTCATGCTAAGATCAACATATTCATGAAACGAGAGAGATGAAAATGGAAAATAATGTAATATCGATCTTGTTTACCCGACCATTAAAACATATAACTCCATACCAACCCCTGCATGCTTCAGTACTTAGTGTCCATGAAGTCAATAAGGAATTATTTTGGCTTAGGACAGAAGCTTTCCATTTGAGGAGAGCAGTTGCTTCCTCAATGGAAGCAAAAGTAACAGTGAAAAGAGTGAAAAACTGAAGGAAATAAAATATTTTGGGAACCATCTTGAAAGCTAAAAGATTTCAGTGGTTTGTTTTGGTTATTGATGAACTTGTGCAGGGTAGAGTTTTATACAGTGTAGAGAATCATTACAAGACTTGTGAGTCGGTGGGAGTTTAATACTGTTTAGAGAATCATTAAATACAGGAAGACTTAGAACGACTTGGAAGTCAATGATATATTGGGAGATATTTTGCAAAATACTTGTCAATGCATATTTAGATGATGGACACATGGACTTATAAACATGAATGGTTGAGATTATTTTATTAAAGTAAATTTGAGCCAATTTGCAGGTTATTTTATTGGCATAATACATAAATACGCCCTTTAAATTAGTGGGAAAGAAACACCTGCCCCTCCTTTTTACTTTATCCGGCCATCAAAATCAACCATTACTTGTCTTCCACCAAAAATACCAAAAACAGTCCCAAATATAACATCAGTTGTACCAAGCGAAATATGAAGTTTGCTGCTAAGACAGTAATATCTGTAATGGTATCTTGTAAACTGCATATACTATATTGTTCCTCCATATCTACTGAATTACTGATGCATAAACTATAAATTAGAATCACATCTTGCAATAGAAAAAAAAAAATTACCTTCTACATTACACACTCTAACACAATAAAATCAAAAAACCACCCTGACAACACAACAATACTAGTCCCAAGTCCCACTAAACTTACATCAAAATAACTTACTTCACAACCAGTTGGTGTAAAAGGTTATTCATTTTCATACAAAGAGACCTTACATATATATCAGGGATGACAAAACTCACTTTACATGAGCAGGCGGACGTGCATCCATTGATGATAACCTATGAGATATGAAGTGCATTGTTGGCCTTGATTTTGGAGCTTCAAGCAAACAAGAGCTTGCTAGCTTGATGATAAAAGCCAAAACATCTTTTACTTCATCTTCAAGATATGGAAGGCGTTCATCTAGCAAATCACTAAGCTGCACATGATCTATAGTTGATGAATTTGCTAGCACAGTAATGTATTCCCCGAGATGCTTTCCTTTGATTATCTCCAATGCTAATACTCCAAAGCTATAGACATCACACATTTCCGTAACCTTCATTGTATATGCAAGCTCTGAAACAACACAATTTCCAAAACAGTATTAATAATTTAAACGTGTAAATGAGATAAAAACAATGGAATGTTTGTCTATATTTCATGAAGTTTGAGAAAAGAATAAAAGATTAAGTTAGACCTTACCAGGTGCAATATAGCCATATGTCCCTGCAAGTGCAGTGCAATTGGATGAGTCTGGCTTGAGAAGCTTTGCTATGCCAAAGTCTGCAACACGAGCTTCATACTCAGAATCAAGCAAAACATTACTGCTTGATATGTCTCGATGAACAATGGGTGGTGAACAATCCTGGTGCATGTAAGATAAAGCAAAAGCAACACCCTTGATGATATTCACCCTTTTAAACCAATCCAATTTCTTGGACTCAACTTCGCTGCTCAAAATACTAGACAAACTCCCCCTCTCCACATACTCGTAAACTAAGAATGAGTGCTGTGCATTCGAACAATAGCCATAGAGGTTCACAATGTTCCGGTGCTTAATCCCAGTCAATGCCCTTGCTTCATTCAAGAAGCTTTTGAGAGGTGCATTATCAAATGAAGAATGAGGTCTCTTCACAGCTATATTCCCTAATGATGGAAGGTTTACCTTGTAAACGCTACCATGTCCTCCTTGCCCGATGCAAAATTTTGCATCAAACTCCTCTGTGGCATTTAAGATGTCCCTGTACAATGCCTTCCCATCCAACATGGTTATCGAAATCCAACCATCATCCCGTCTTTCAACATCTCTAACTCTACTTCTTTTATCACACATAGACAAAACAACAACAAACACACAGAGTTGAACAAGTGCTCCAATAACAGGAAGTACAATGATGAGGATGAGTTTACGTCCCTTAGACATTGAGTGCTTCTTCACCATAGAAGACAGCCTTTCACAGGGATGGAGTCCTGCTACATTACCGCAAAGACCTTTATTACCCTCCAATGAGGCATTGATAAAAGCTTTATTATTAGGGATTGGACCTTCCAACTCATTGTATGACAATACAACATCCTGCAAACCAGTCAAACCTTCAAGTTCTTGAGGAATGCACCCAGATAGGCCATTGTGGGAAAGATTTAAGCTTACCAACACCTTCAAATTGGCTAACTGAGGTGGGACGACTCCAACCAGAAGATTATAGCTTAAATCAAGTAGATTAAGCTGAGTCATCCTCCCTATATCCTTGGGAATACTCTGGCCAAACTTGTTGTTGCTCAGGTTCAACTGAAACAAGTGCACGAAATCTCCTATACATGTCGGGATTGACCCATTCAATCTGTTGTCTGATAGATCGAGGGACTCTAACTTTGTCAGTGACCCAAGTTCCTCCGGGATATTGCCAGAGATATTGTTGTTCTGCACAGAAAGCTTAACCAGAGAAATTAATGTTCCAAATTCCTTTGGAATCTGCCCAATCAAATAATTTGATGAAAGATCAAGTCCTAAAAGCCCTCTGACATTTCCAATCTCTGGTGGTATGCTACCACTAATGTTATTTCTGGCTACACGCAGATCAGTCAAATTTTCGCATTTCCCCCAGTTGCTGTTGAGTTCACCATGAAAATCATTGTCACTCAAATCAATGAACTGAAGCTTTGGATGGATGCCAAAAGCTTCAGATAAATTCCCAGTAAAACTGTTATTATTGAAGCGCAGCCTTTTGAAACTCGAACACTTGCTTAAGCTTCTTGGTAATTTCCCTGTCAGCTTGTTGCTAGCCACCGTGAACTTCTCAAGTTTCCCACCTTGGCAAATATACTCAGGCAAATGGCCTGAAAACTGATTTTCATCCATTTCCAGCACAACCAAGTTCTCCAAATATGCAAGTTCTTTTGGAATAGAACCAGAGAGTTTGTTGGCAGTGAGATATAGGGACTGCAAGTTTCTCAAATTGCCAAAGGAAGCAGGAATAGGACCAGTAAGCTGATTATCAGATAAATCCAAATTAGTGAGGTTTTTCAAGTTTCCCAATTCACTAGGAATGGGACCAGAAAATTGGTTAGAAAAAAAATGCAGAACTTTGAGCTCAGTTAAGTCACCCAGAGTTATTGGAATTGGACCATAAAGATTATTACTCCATAAGGATAATCTCTCAAGTGATTTCATCTTCCCTATCTCTACAGGAATGAAACCAGAAAGTTGGTTAGAATAAAGGTACATAATTTTAAGCTCAGTTAAATTACCTAGAGTAATTGGAATTGAACTAGTAAGTTGACTATTACATAAATCCAGAAAAATGAGGTTTTTCAGATTTCCCAACTCACTAGGAATGAGACCAGAAAGTTGGTTAGAATGAAGGTACAAAATTTTGAGCTCAGTTAAGTCACCTAAAGTAATTGGAATTGAACCAGTAAGATTATTATGGGATAGTTCTAGATCATTGAGGTTTTTCAGATTCCCCAACTCACTGGGAATGAGACCTGAAAGGTAGTTAGAATGAAGGTTCAAAATTTTGAGCTCAGTTAAGTAACCCAGAGTAATTGGAATTGAACCACTAAGTTGATTATTGCATAGTTCCAGCTCATTGAGGTTTTTCAAATTCCCCAACTCACTAGGAATGAAACCAGAAAGTTGGTTAGAATGAAGGTACAAAATTTTGAGCTCAGTTAAGTTACCTAAAGTAATTGGAATTGAACCAGTAAGTTTATTACGGGATAGCTTCAAATCATTGAGGTTTTTTAGATTCCCCAATTCACTAGGAATGGGACCAAAAAGTTGGTTAGAATAAAGCTGCAGAGTTTCGAGCTCAGTTAAGTTCCCTATGTCAATAGGAATGAAACCATTTAAATGGTTGTCAAAGATGAAGAGAGTCTTAACCTTTGATAGCGAGCCAATCTGAGGTGGGATTTTCCCCGAAAACTGATTAGACGACAAGTCAAGATAGACAAGATTAGTGAGGTTTCCTATTGCAAGGGGGATGATACCAGAGAGCTGGTTCATGCTAAGATCAACATATTCGATAAACGGGAGAGATGAAAATGGAAAATCATGGAGTGTACCAATGACACCAGCATTTGTAATATTCAACCTGTTTATCCGATCATTAAAGCATATAACTCCATACCAACCCCTGCATGCATCAGTACTTAGTGTCCATGAAGCCAATAAGGAATTATTTTGGTTTCGAAAAGTTGCTTTCCATTTGAGGAGAGCAGTTACTTCCTCAGTGGAAGCAAAAGTAACTGTGAAGATAGTGAAAAACTGAAGGAAATAAAATATTCTGGGAACCATCTTGAAAGCTGAAAGATTTCAGTTGTTTGTTTTGGTTATTGATGAATAATTGTGAAGGTATAGTTTTATACTGTAGTGAATCACTACATGTCTTGCTGAGTCAATGCATTTAATTCTCAGATTGTAAAAAACGGGTAGAATTAGAACGACATGGAAGTCAATGTGTCAGTGTTCATGTAAGAATATATATATACCAAAAAACAAATTAGAATTAGAAGGGTGTCTCAATTGTGGAAATATATTGGGAGATCATGATCTCCAAATAATATTCAAGTCATTTCGTAATTGACGAACAATAGGAAGAAATTGCGCAACTTGTCTTTCAAATAGGTTGATCTTTAATTTTTGTTCTTCAATAATCAATAATCGAACTTATACTTGGTGGACATTGTTGGATCGAAATAATCAGGTGTCATACCGAAGCTAGCAAAGCAACCTTTGAAATATTATGAATAAGAAGACAAGCAAGAAATATACCAAAAGACACAAATGAAGAGATATATGAGAGTACAAATATCAAGAGAAATAACCTCACACAATTCACTCGGAATAAAAAGAGGTGCATACAAGTGTTAACGTAACACTACTGTCTCACAAATTATCCCCCTACACAAAACTTTCAAAGCCTCATGGACTACATTGTGAATGCGACTAAGTTAGAATGAATGAGCGTTTATTTATAGAGTCATAAAGATGAGATCAGTAAATGACAATTAACTGAAATTTCATCTTTGTGAGATCGTCAATATTGTACCGAGGGCGTCTTTAGAGTATACCGAATCAGTATAGCTATCCTTCTTCTGACACAGCAACGCAATTTGAATTAGTATCAAAAGTAAGTAAACTTTTTCCTACAAGAAAAAAAACTAGCTAAATATGGAGACTTTGTATTTTCCTTTTAGAAAAGAAAAATCCAATTACGGTAAGAAACTCAAGGCAAATATCCAATGGACATAAGCTCTTAAGTCATGTATGGGAGCCCTGCGAAAGTTATTTTTTATGAGGATAAAAATTAAAGACCAACACAGTTTAAAAACATAAGTTCCAATAACCGTGTCAATAGTTGTATAGTTTTCGCAGGATATATAGTGCGGAATGTTGCATATTTTGTTGAGGAATTTTCATAAATAGTTATAGTTTGAACTATAATTATGAATAGTAGCTACAGTTTACAAAACTACAATTCATCGAAATAGTTTTGAAGAGGAGAGAGGTGAGCAAAAAGACAAACGGTTTGTATCTCAAATGCAACTTGTATCTCAATTAAACTGAAATACATAGATACGCAATCTCCCTCCCTCCTCTCTCTCTCTCTCTCTCTCACACACACACATAGATTCACAAATACACATATTAGCTTTAAAACTAAAACATTGATACAAGAGAAAAGGGTCTGATATATACCCCTCAATTTTGTCATTTAGAGTTGATATACCCCTCGTTATGAAAGTGGCTCATATATACCCCTACTGTTATACAAATGGCTCACATATACCCTTTTTCATCTAACGGAAGTGAAAAAATTAATTTTAGTTTAATTTTTTAATTATTTTTTTTATAAAAAAATATAATCCCACATGGGTATATTTAATCCTCCTCAAACATATTTTTTTTTTACTTTTTTTGTTTCAATGACTAATTTAGATTTATTATCTTGATGATCAAATTTATTTATGTTTCACTAATATTCTTATAAAATTTATAATAGATGACCCAATTTTTTTCTTCAAATACAAAAACAAAATTACAATAGCAAAAAAAAACAGTTTTAAATTTTTTTCTTTACACTAAGGAAGGAATGAAAGAAAAAAATAAAATAAGAATATGAAACTCAAATAATGATAATCAAGAAGTCAAAAAATAATTTATGTATGAAAAAGATTAAAATATACCTTGAAATTTGCTAGAAAAATCATATATACCCCTAAATGATTTTTAAAAAAAAAAATTCAAAAATATAAATTTAAAACTAATTTTTTCACTTCCGTTAAATGAAGGGTATATGTGAGCTCATTTTGTAACGGTAGGGGTATATATGAGCCGTTTGTATAAGGGTATGTATGAGTGATTTTCATAACGAGGGGGCATATCAACTCCAAATGGCAAAATTAAGGGGTATATCAGGCCCTTTTCCCTTGATACAAAGATACACATTACAAAATTTATCAGTTATTAGATAAAAATTAAAGACCAGCATAAAATTTCAAGAACGTAAGTGTCAATGATCTTGTCAATAGTTGTATCATTTTCGCGGGTCATGTAGCGCAGAATTTGCAATTTTTTGTGGAAAATTTTACATAAATTGCTAGAGTTTGAACCATAATTATAATAGTAGCTATAATTTGCATAATTACAATTCATAGCACAGAGCTAGTAGGTTAAATAACACAAGACTTGTAAGTCAATGGGATTTATTTCTCAGCTTGTAAAATACGGACAGAGTTGGAACGACTTGGAAGTCATTGAGTCACTGTTCATGTAAGTATAAAAGGGTATCTCAATTGTGGGCCTAAGCCTTAAAAGATGTTGAAATATACTGTCAAAAATATATATACAAGTCATTTCGTAATTGACGAGCTAATTGGTTCCAGTTTTTTAAATACCAAATCAAATCATTTGTGTTGAATTTTTAAATTTTAAATTAAACCAAAGTAATAAACCTCANATTCATACTTTGCTATAGCATACAAATATGAATTTTGTGTTTGTTATATGTGAAAGTTTCTCATTTAAGAACACTAGTGTTAATGACCCTATCAATATGTAGAGCGGAATGTTGAAATTTTTGTTCGGATGGCTCATGAAGAAGAAACGTCTCACACACCTTCCGTGGTTAGGGGTGTACATGACCGGGTTAGTTTGGATTTTTCAAATATCAAATCAAATAATTTGTGTCAAATTTTTAGTTTTATAAACCTAACCAAACTAATAAAACTCGGATTTTTTCAAAATTTTTCAACCTCAGATTGGTTCGCGTTTTTCAAATACAAAATCATTTGTGTTGAATTTTTAAATTTTTAAATCAAACCAAAGTAATAAACCTCGGATTTTTTTGGGATTTTAGATTTTTCCAGTAAAAATATTCATACAAACATATAATTAACTTGTGCTATAAATATTTCTTTAGTTCAACCAAAATACAACTATCTAAAGTGTTTCTTCAGAAATAACACAAAATATGAGATCAATGATGACACTAAAATATTCAATAAGAAAATAATAATGAAATCGTATAAAATAAATATTGCGAATTGATAAGTCAAAATGAAAATGATCATAATTTTAAAAGTACTAAATCCTGCTAAAATAAGTCTAATAAGTATTAATTACATGATTAAACATTAAAGAAAAATTAAAATTATGTTATGACATTTTTAATGTCTAAATCAATGTAAAACTAGAACAAATATTAAACATTATTGTCATTCTTACAAGTGTTGAATTAATTTATTTTGTTAGCATTAGTATTGATTTGATTTTAAATTAAGTTTTATTAGAGTTACTAAAATCTATGGACTATAACCTTTATTGGACCATTCAAAATTCTAAGTTTCAAAAAAACTTGAAAAAAATGCTAAAAGATAAAAATTATGAAAACGTATAACTAATATTTAGAAATTACATCAAATTAAATACTTTTATGTGTGAAATAAATTTTAAAAATTATATATATAATGTCGGGTTGGTTTGGTCTCGGATTAACTTTTTTTTTAGTTAAAACCAAACCAACCCAAGTATAGTCGGATTTTTTTTCCAATACCAAACCAAGTCAAACCAAACCATTAGTCGAATTTTTTTCCGATTTGATTTGATTTGTTGTTTGGTTCGATTTTCGGTTCGATTTTGTACCCCTACCCGTGGTGCTGAACTTGGGGTACCGCTTGGAAGTAGAAAGATAATGAGCAGCACAAAATGCGGTACATCCGAGAATTACAAACTTCCAGCTATTAGAGATATAAACTTACCAATGTTTACACCAAACCATGATTATTATTATTATTAGACACAAATCTGTTAACATTGAAAAAATACATATGCAAACAAGCCATGTATCTATTGGTTTATTATTGTAAACACCAAATGTGACAAATTCTTCACCGATAAGATTTACATGTTGGAATTCTTCAATTGGATAGGTCAGACAGTAAAAAGACTGGAAGAAATTTTAAATGTCTCAACTCCATGTAGACGGATCAGAATGGGTCAAAACAATTAACGGGTCAAACCCTATTTCAACCCAACCCAAATTTGTTTGGGCCAAAACAAATTAGATAACGGGTTAATAATGGGTCATAACCAAACCCGCACAATTTTTTCTAAATTTTAATAGCTTTATTTGTTATTTTATAAGATTTTAGTACCTAATAAAATTATTATTTTTTGAAATTATAACTATATATAACGTTATAAAATTAAAAATTAAAAATATAGAATATTTTAACAAAATTTCTGAGAAATAAATTAGAGTTGCATATCAAGTAAACCATCAACACCAAAAAGCAGGATCAGTTTGATAAGCAATCAGCTAACAGCAACAACAGATCTACAAATATCAGCTACAACTTCACAAGTATAAGCATGAAGTCATGCACTGTATAGGTGTGTGCTATGTACTTGAAGAACACTTTCAAGATCATAAAGCAAATAAAGACACTAGAACAAAGTATTTACTGATTGGGAAATTCAATAATATTTGTCCATTTTATGATGAATAAAAAATTAAGTCAGCAAGATGTTTATGGTCAAACCACTACCCTTGGAACTCATTGAGATTTGATCTTATATTGAAATCTCTACTCGGCATAACAAATCTCGACCTGTAATCAACTTCAACTGCTACACTTAGACACGTGGATTCCTTTCATCTTTAAGATGATCACAGCTAACACCTTCTCAGGGCAGAATATGAAGTTAAGACAAAAACGAAATGACTGTCAGTCCAAAGGCATAAACCTAGTGCGACTTCAGTAATTCAGGAGTTTCTTATCCTTACCGATCATGAGCATCCTGAACATTTGTATAGAAAATGAAATTTGTCACCAGCAACAAAAATACAACAGCAAAGCTAAAACAGCACCAACAGCTGCTGCATCTGCTTGCATTCAACCAACAAACAGTAGTATGTCACCAGCAACAAATTATAAGCAGCCAAGTTAGAACAGCATCTACAGCTGCTGCATCTCCTTGCCATTCAGTAAAGAAACAGTAGTTTGTGAACGGCAACAAAATTATAACCAACAGCAAATATAACAGCATCAACAGCTGCTGCATCGTCTTGTGATTCAGCCACATTGATTTTTCACGGACCAACTATAGAAGGCCAATAATTCCCATCATAAGTAAATCAAACAAGGTATACCATCAAAATATACCATGCAAGTATATTTTGAATCAGAAAAGCAATAAGAAACAAAAAAAGCCAGAAAGAAAATCCACAGAAGCGTAATTATAAACCAACAGTAGAAATCTTAATATCACAACACCATTCCATAATACCAGAATGCATAGGTAACATCAAAAGAAGTTCTGGTTAAGTACAACAAAAAGAAGTTAAACCTTATAAATAAGTCTGGCCAACCAGTTCTAGCAAGCAGAATACAGATGAATGGATCATTCACTTGGGAATGTCCTGATACGCAGCATTGACCAAAGCCAGATTACAACTGTGGCCTCCTCCCTTGCTCCTTAATCCTGCAAAATAAAATAATGTTTTTTCATCAAGTTTATACTACAAAAAAACAGCATTTGACAGCCACAACTTACATCAGCATCAGAATGTGGCAAGGGGCTGCAAGAACCAGCACGTCTACCCCACGGTGATATACTCTTTGGAGTTGGAGACCGGTCCTTGTGATTACGTCCATCCGGACTAGCATCCCTAGGAGGAGTTATTCTTCGTGGAGAAGGGCTCCTTCGAGGACTGGGGCTACGGCGAGCAGGGGAGGCACTTCTATATAAAATGAAAAGTTAGACAGCTTATAAAAATAGTTCTCCATGGGGGAAGAGAGATGAGAAGCAGAATATTAATAAGAAAAGGTCTACCTTCCATGAGACCGACTTCGGCCGCGCCTGTCCTCGTCATATTTACCTCTCCCACGACCTTTGTGGTAATCAGGGCTGCGACTTCTGCTCCGAAGACGGTTATCTCTGTCTCTTCCATGGTACTGATCACAGTGATACCTTCCCCTCCTTCTACTTCTACTTCTACTTCGGCTTCTCCTTCTAGAATCCTTGTCCCTATGATCACGATGCCTAAGATAAACAAACAAAAAAGGGTGAAGATCAGATTGTGGATACAACTCTTCAACCTCTCTTAGCTAAAAGCAAAATGGCAATCATTCAACTCAAGTACCTCACAAAAGGGGAAGCAAGATTATGTGCATACTTCCACCTTGTTTTGGAGAGGAATTGGTTATAGAAGAAGAATATAAACAAAGGGATGACAAGGAAGAGTTAAGAGATTATTCATTTTAAAACGCGTATCCATTCTAAACCAAAAAATGCTTATCCACAAAAGCTCAAACATTTATGCCTTGATGGGATCACCACATTCCACACGCACAAAAAGTTTTGAAGTTATAGCTTGTTCTGTACACAGTCCCAAGCCAGAAAACTGATATTAGTATCCAGTCGGGCAGTAGATGATGATGCTAGACATATAAAGGCACCTCCATCTAATCAAACTGAAACATGTTCGTGAACCTACTCAGTTGTTTTGAAATGTTGGCAATCTAAATTGCTTTAACTAATTAAAAACAAATGTTTTCATCCATTTAATCACTAATGGCAGGAAACAAGTAAAATCACAACATTATTGTTATCATAAACATTAATGGCTCAAAGTAAGATAACAATGTTACTGATTTCCCTAATTCCCCCTCACTCAGTTTACCACATTGAGATGGTTGCTACACACTGCAGAGGAATTGAAAGCATGAAGACCAAATAACGTTAGTATCAACTCAATCAATCAATTCAATCAGAGGAAAAATCTTAGCCAAAATAAGAAGTTGATTATTTAGCTAGCCTTACATTCGTAGGTGGACGTGGATCCATTGATGATAACCTATGAGAGATAAAGTACATTGTGTTGGGATATATACTATTAACCATGTGTTAAGAAATAATAATTATTATAATTTTAATAGATCATATATTCGTTTATGGTGTCTGTTTACTTATATAGTAGATGATTTAGTGTGTAGAGTTTTAGCTTATACACAGAGGATTAAATCATCGGTTCTTATAAGTATAAAGTTTTTTGTTCACAATCTAGGATGGAAATTGGACATGCCATCGGTACGATTGTAGTACAAGATTATATGTAATTTATCTTGATTATGGGAACGATATAGTTCCAACTTCTTGTGCTAGTGCATTTTGTATGTATTGAATGGGACCGAGTAGAGATAGTTGTTTTAGACTGACTGACAAAACATATTCTCTAAACTATTAAATGTAATTATATTCTTAATCCTGATATAACTATTATGATCTGTATATATTAATTATCATTTTGATTTATTAAAAGGTGAGATTCTGAGATGGGTCAATATGCCTGGTAAGTTGGATGATAATAATATATATTGGTGAAATAATAAGTTAGTTGATGAAATTCATGTCTCGTTATAGAGATTGATTGATATGCCTTTTTGAGAAACTTATAAGTTTTCATCGTGTCAAACCTTGCAAGTAGATTTATGGTCTCCGGGTGCCGGTCCCACCCAGGGTGTAGGCTCGGGGCATGACAAAAGTACTCATAATATCCACTGATAAATTTTAGTAAAAATAGATAACAACAACATAAAACCCAAAAATATGGGCATGCAAAGTTATTAACTCTCAGAGGATTTTCTAAAGAACACAAAATTTCATCCTTGTATGTGAAGGGATGATGTTGTTGATGAAGAATTAGAGATTTGTAAGGGCTTTTTTCATCTACCTTCAACAATTCCAGTAGAGAAAACTTGCTTGAATACTCAATTAACGTTTGTTATTTAATATGTACTAACAAATATTTATCTTGCATAAACATAAACAACAAAGTTTAAAGCATGTACTAAAAAATAATAAGTAATAATATAAGCATAAATTAATGACTGTAAAAAAATATTAAAATTTGTAACAATAGAATGAAACAGAATGGAAAAAATCGAGTCCACTGAATGCACAATGTCCCCTTAAGGAAATTATTCCCCTCTAGCACCCGAGGTTTAATGGAATAGATCCTCTCAAGATAGAACGATTTTATTCACCAGTGTATTGATACAAAAACAATGGTGTCAGTGAGTCATTCAATAGGAGCAAAGTACACACATATTTAATTGTCCAGAAGAAGAAGAAGTAGTTCAAAATTGTCATTGTTTTAAAATAAGAGGAAATTTCTCTATTTATAGACAACAAAGGGTAGTGTGAATAAATGCTTATTGTGTCTTATCGAAAATGTCACCACTCTTCAGAAAGGTCACAACCTTTCATAAAAGTCACAACCTTTCATAAAAGTAGAAACTCTTCATAAAAGTAGAAACTCTTCATAAAAGTCGCAACTCTTCATAAAAGTTGTAACTCTTCATAAAAGTCACAACTTTTCATGAAATGGGAAGGCTAGTTTTGGAAATAAAATAAATTAAAAAGGAATCCTGATTTTTTGTGGCGCCACGTAGGCGGGCTTAGGGTTCTCTTTTTTATATTGTTGTGTCGTAATTTGACTATCTCTAGAAAAATCATTTTTTGACATGTTCTAAGTGTAAAATAATTTGAGAAATACTTAGAAAGAGTCGCCACTTAATTCTTTAAAGAAATTAAGAAAAATTATAATTTCCAAAGATTTAAACAGAAAAAAAAATCATTTGAAAATTCCAAAGAGGGTTCGGGGTTCAATTTACACTTCGAGAAGGGTTTAAGCATTCGAAGTGCCCGCTAACATGTGGTTGACCTGCGACTTTACTAAATATATTTTGACTACTTTTAGAAAAAGGTGATTTAACATAAGAATAATAATTTACGATATTTGGTTAACTCTAAGAAAAATAGCTAAAAAGATGACACATTTCATTTTATTTTTATTTTTTTTTAGAGAGAGGGGTCCAAAATGAAACATTTGACATGAATTACAAGTGATTGGAATATTAATAAAACTAGATTAATTAGAATTTATTTAATTCATTTTGAAATAATAATTTAAACCAATTTAGTAAATGAAAGCATGAAAATCATTTTAAATTAATCGACTAACCTTTTTGAGAAAAAAGGCTAAGTAAGTATTTATTTATTTATTTATTTTTTAATTAATTGAAAAAATGTTTTGACTAACATTTTTAAAGCTTATTTGAGAAAAATAGTTTAACTTAAAACAATTTTAAAAAATAATATGTGATCAAGTGAAGCGGCCTTAAAACATATCTTTTTAAGAACAAAGATTTAACTTAATTAAAATATAAAATTCGACCAATATTTGATTAATAAAATAAGTGGACACAACAAGTGAAATGTATTAAAATAAACCAACACAAAGAAAATGACTCGTCTTTTGGGGGATCTAATTAAGTTATTTAAAATTAGAGTTAATGATAAGAAAAACAAACAATAAATAAAGACAATTAAATAATTTAAAGGTAAAGGAGAAATGAATTTGAGCCCCCTTTTGGGCCAATTTTGTTGAAATTTTTGGGGTGCTTTAACTCAAATCCCGTTTTTGCATATACACCAATTGGATGTCGGTGTATATTGGTTGTTTCTTAGCCCTTTTCATGTATTTCTTGCTTCCAAACCCCTGTATTTCGCCTCAGCCCTGTATTTTTACATTTTGGGCCTGCATATTAGCATATACTGTTGAATACTATACAACTCATTTTCGACTTTCCGGGACCTGTAATTTTAGCTTTCCGTACACTCGAACATGATGAGGCTGACTTGTAGAGGAATGAGTTTGGGCCTTTGTAACCCAAATCAAAATGCAACAAAGAGGATAAGAGTCCAATGGACTCGGCCAGAATTTCACATGAGGCAAAAAAAAAGAACAAGTATTAGATCTCAAATGATAGCCTATCAAGAAAAATACAAGAATTACTCAGAAGTAAGGCACCAGAGGCAATATATCTTGGTATTCTATAAGCCAAAATATAACCATCACTTAACAAGTAATAAGCCCCCACATGGATTAATAAAAAATACAAAATGTTATAATCATGTCTTGATAAACAAATTCTTTCATGCTTAAGCTATGGTTTAAAAAAAAAAACACAAAAGAATCATATCTTAAGATATGAAAATCATCTACTTCATATCGATTAAACCATAAAGAGAACTTATTAATCCTACGACACTTAGGCATATGCTTTAAATAAACCTATATGATAAAGCAATCACCTAAAACAAATTACCTGACTTCATTACTTCAGTGGTTACAACATTTAAACCCAAAGCCACTGCTTGGACAAGTTTGTCCATGGTTTTCTTAGGAAGAATAAAATATGGATTGTTTTATGTTAACAAACAAATATTTATGGTGTCTATATTACAACTCAACAGTAAAGGAAATGAGGAAACGCAACTCATAATCCAATTAGTGCTAAATCCAACTTGGTATGGTGAGAACTTAATACATGAAGATGAAATATTAGTTCTAAAGCTAATTTTGCTAAGAGACTAAGCATGGAGGAATTTAATTCATGGATAGGAAATAGAATTCTAACACTACTCTATCAAAGGACTAAGAATAGAGGAACTTCAAGACATACACATAAATATATTATGCTTGAAAGGATCATATATGAATGTAACACGAGCAGGTCACACACAGAAATAAATAAGCAACCAGTATGCTCAACATGTAACTTAAAATGGAAGGAGCATGCTGATGGGGAAATCATTGTCTTCTGGCAATTAAAAAGAAAACTATTAAGGATTAGCACTACTGGAAAAGAAAGAACAAATTTTCCTCAGATTTATGTTATTGGATTTTAATCAAAATTAAATTCACATACTTGACTTAGAGAAACCAAGGGAAGAAATCTAATAAAAAGGAAGCATGCAACAACCTAATCGTTTAAGGAGTAGAGGAATCGTGTTATTTTACTCAGAGATTGTTGCTATTCTCAAAATAGGAAACCTCAACTAACAGCAAGCAAGAAAAAATNCAGTCATGTGAACGAACATTTTGCGAATACTAAGATTAAGAAAGTGCGGCACCGCCAATGAAAATTGGCTTTTATCAATATTATGCTTAGTCATAAGATTAAGACGTTTTTTTTATTATGAAAAATCAAAAAAGTATTACTCCATTCGTTCTTATTTATATTCACCAAATGAATTTTTACTTTATCATTTATATTCACCAAATTTAAAGTAATAATAAATTTTATATTTGTGAGAATAATAAATTTTAAAAAGTAATGATGTGATTATAAATTTTATTTACATATGAAACAAATGGTTAGTAGATATAAATGTGGGGTTGTTTTAACAAAATATAAACTCATGGATCAATTATTGTATTAAAATATCTCAAATCATGATATGGAATCACCATATAATTTCATATCATGGTTTTTGGAGAATATGGTATCACCTCTCATGATATGGAATCATGAGATGGAATCAGTGTAAAATCGCATGTCCAAACACTAATTCCATCTCACAACATCATATCGTGATATGGTATCGCATGGCCAAACGCCTGCTTAGAAAGAGGAAAAAGATGAATAGCGAAATTGTGTTTCTTGATTATTGAGATTTTGTACTTCTAATGGCATCAATAATTTAATAATACATGATTATGCCCTTTAACTTAGCTTTATTTTATATTTTGCCCCCAATTTTGGGTGTGCACAATTAGACAGATAAACTTATATAAATAAATAAATACATTAGTCTTATTGGCACAATACATGTGGGACACAAATTGTTATGTATGATGTCACGTAGGACGTGTGTGTCTATTAGTTCAAATGTATACAAGTTTAAGTATCTAATTGTGCACACCCAAAGTTGAAGAGCATAAATATGAAATGATGTCAAGCTAAAAGGCAAATGAGATGAATTATTGCCGCAAAAGAGAGAGATTTGGGCGTTTGGTCATGGGATGAATTATTGTCGCAAAAAATGTTTAGTGTCGATTGAGTTCACCCAGAGTCATTAAAGCCTTTAACAACATTTATAGAGTGTTGGTTATTAATATCAATATTATATTTATATCGCTAAAAAATTATGTAAAATCCTTCGTTTCTTGTTCTTTCCCTATCACTTTTACATGTCATATTAAGATTTGACACCCTTATTAGAAAAACAATTATTGACATGACTATTTTACCATACTACTCCTATTGATTGACGTTTAATAATAGGTCTCGAAAATAATTTGGGTAATAAGTAATTAATATGAAGAGTAAAATTGTCACGCCCCAAGCCTACACCCTGGACGTGGCCGGCACTCAGAGACCATCGCTGGCCCCAAGCGGACCCTTGGCATGGCTTACTTAACTCAGCGGAAGACTTAACTCAACATAATAAACTCAATGCAATAGTTTAAATGATAACATCTTAGCCAAACTGGCAATCTATGTCTCAAAACAAAGTATCTGCAAATTCATAAATGAGAGACTCAATACTAACTGTCTGACTGTCTATGAAGCCTCTATAATACTGAAATGGATGTTGGGACAGACCCCACAACATCCTAATAAAGAAAACTAGGAAAGCGAAATAAAAGAGTCCTCCAGAATGCAAGGAGGCTCACCATTGACTCTGGAGTGCTCAACTGGATCAACGGCGCGCTGGATGCTGATCCTGGTTACCTGTGTCTGCATCATAATAAGATGCAGGCCAGTTGGCATCAGTACATTGAGTATACGAGTATGCGAGTTGGAATGCTAAACAACAACTTACGCTTGAAAGGAGTACAAAGGAACACTTACATTGGCTCTGTTTAACTCATGGATAACTGAACTTAATATAAAGCAATAAGACACATGCAATATAAAAAAAAAACCTATAAAACTGTGTAAACAACTTAGTTCGTTAAAGATAAAGCAATAACAAACTCAACTTTACTTGTATATAAAAGTAATATAACTTTTGTGGGAGATTCTCTAACTGACAACCACCACTATGAGCCTAAGTGGTGATACATCGTTTTGCCCACGCTGCCAGAACTGTCATATACTTTGTCGTCATATAGAACGCTTAACTTAGTGGATCCACTAGTCTACACTAAAAGCATCTTAAGGAGTCATCTAAAAAGTATGATACTTTACTACCCATGATGGCTACATGGTTCATGAAGACTTGAGTTAATATGAACTCGCATCCCCATATCGGTGCTCAATACTAGTCCCAAAATATACCTAGCTCATATGTTTGTAAAAACAAAACTCTTTCTTTGAATTGAGATAATTACTCAAAACTTTGTTTAAAAGCTCTCTTGGAATCGATGTTCCCTTTTCTTGTTCAAATGAGAAAACATTTATAAACTCTTTGGGAATACTTAGTTCCCTAATAGCTTTTCATGAGAAATGAACTCAACTCTTACTATTTGCTTTACTTGAAACTTGAGCCTTAAAACGAAGTTAAAACTTTTAATAAAGACTCTTGAAAACTTTAAGAAACTTTACTTTGACTTGTTTCTTAACTTTTAGACTTGACTCTTAACTTCTTTGACTTTGATCTTAACTTTCCTTGAATTGGATTATGGATTCAAGGTTCTTGATCTCATGTTTATGGATGATTTCATAATGTTTAGATGTACCTTAGAGTGTTAGAATCGACTAGGAAACATAGGTACATCACTTAGGAACTAGTACGAAAATGTGGGAAACGAATGGGGAGAACTGGCGTCCCTGGCGCTCTGAGTGTCGCGGGGCGCCAACCCTCAAACTTCAGCGGGCTTTGGCTGGCACGACGCACCAGAGGCCAAAATTCAGAGGAACTTTTGTGGCGCTCTGGCAAGGGCGACGCCCCAAGCCCTTGCCCAGAAAATCCCCGATTTTCTTCTTCGTTTTTCATCTCTAAACCCTCCAATCTTCCATAATTCTTTCCCCAAACACTTAGGATCAATTGTACTCTCAATACACCATCAATCTAACTCGAAAAACAGCCTGAAAACATGAATCAAATCAACCCCCAAGCATTAACAATTCAACCAACAGGAATTCTACAATTTGTTCTTCAAGAACCTCACTTTTCAACACGTAAACAACTCCAAACCAAAGGATTGAAACAAGTTGGTGTGTGGGTGAACTAACCCAACATAGAAACATCTCACATACCTTAATAGGGATCACCCCTGACGAATTCCACTCGCAAGCTTGACTGAATCTTGGCTTTTCTCCTTTTCTTTCTTCCTTGCTCTTTTCTCCAAGCCCTAAGCGTGAATATAATTTTTCTAATCTGACCAAAATAAGCTTTTACCCCAATAAATCCCTAAAAATGAATTAGGAAATTAATTAGAGAAAAGACTAATTTGCCCTTCCCGAAATCCGGATTGAGCCTTTCCTCAATCCAACAGCCCAACTTCCACAAGGCACATCTCACTCATACGATGTTTGAATTTCACAAACTCGACGGAGTTGGAAAGATCTCTCCAAGGTCTTTCCAACCATATCAATAGATGCTCTTAACTCCTCCTGAGATAGGAGTTATGACCATTTGAAAATGGTCAACACTCACTTTCTTAACGTAGACAAAATTTCCAGATTTCCTTATTCTTTCCAAAAATCAATATTTTCATATTTTAATCTCTTTATAGTCGTTTCTAGGTGCGAGATGTTACAAAAACATGGAAAAATAATTGTTTTTTCTTAATATGTTAAAAGCAGTGTTTTAAAAGGTGGAGGCGTGAGGCGAGACGTTTTATACAGTATGGGGAGAGGCGTAAGCCCCCCGAGACACGGGGTATAAGTCTCATGGATCTACTAAGTGTACATCTTCTCATGTATATTAAATTTCATAATTTTATTACTAAGAAAATAAGCAAAAAGTAAAACGTTCAATGATTTTACAAATAAATTTTAATAAATAACTAATAATACAGAACAAATATTATAATTATTATTTGAGAAAGGTATTTAATAACCAATAATTTAGAAAAAAAATCGGCTTAAGTCATCCACGGCCCCTTAAAGTTGTCCGCATATTTCATTTAGACATCTTAACTAGGACTATTATCTATTGAACACTTAAATTGTTCAAAAAATTACCTACTAAACACAAAATACTGATATGACAAAAGAAGTGTTTGTCACTTCCTTTGGGCGCGTGAAATTTTTTGGAATACTGTTTTATTTTTATTTTTTCCAAAAAAATTACAATTTTTCTTCTTTTAATTGACAGTTGGCATTTAAATAAACTAAAATATTTTTTAAATATTTTTAAAAATAATAATTCTTAATCCAAAAAAGAAAGAGCACCCCTACCCCCTTGAAGTCACCTTCTTCTCCAAATTTAAATTTTCAAAGACAACTAAAGAATCTCCATTTTTTTTTGTTTTTTTCTTTTCTATTTCTTTTCAACATTCATAAAAAAAATGAATCAAGTAACTGAATTTGCAAGAAAAATACCGAAAGCGGATTTTTGAACATTGGGATGAAAAAAGTAAGTCGACATTCCATCTCCATTTCCGGTCACCTTCGAATAAATATCACCATTCAAATTAAATTGTAAACCCACTAATCTTATCAAAAACAATATCAAATCATTCGATAAAATTAATATAGGTCCTCTTGATTTCTCCTTGCAATCGATTTCAAGATGATTAACCATTGGCAAACTTTCTTTCTTCATCACTCTTGTACCGACTCTTTGAATATCTTTCTCTATCACGTATTAGGAATGAAAAATAATTTTTGATAAAATTAATTTGGATCCTCTCATTTTTTCTTTGCAATCGATTTTCGGATGAGTAACCATTGACAAAGTTCTTCATCACTATTGTATCAGTCTCTTTGAATATCTTTCTCTCTCACGTATTAGGAATAAAAAATATTTTTAAAAAAAAGTTAAACCTACAAGTAATTTGTAGTGAAGTTGGTATATGTGGTTTGAGAAAAAAAATTGTTGAGAAGAAGATGGAGAAGAAAGGGAGTTGGGTAGGGTGGGGTTGAGTAAAATGTGTTGTCATTTTATTTATTTTTTAATTAAAAAATAGATATAAAATTAATTTGAAATAATTTTCATTCTTTTTAACATTAAAAAAAAAATCGATAGTTGTTGGGCCAAGTAACACATGTCATCTTTTAATTAGTAATTTTGCCACATCATAGCAAGTGTATCACACACACTTTACTTTTTACTGATTATCGAAAAAGGTCTAATAGGAACAGATTTTGGATAGATAAAAGTGTTCAATAGCTACTAGTCCTAATTGAGGTGTCTAAGTGAATTATGCGGACATCTTTAAGGGGGCGCATATGACTTAAGCCAAAAAAGGTAACAACTAACAACACAAAAATTGATAATTGCCAAAATAATCTCTAAAATGAAATGACATAATACATAAACATGACCCTTAACTTGGCTTCAACGGATAACTACACCCTCCAACTTTGAGTGTGCATAAGTAAATATTTAAACTTGTATAGAATTGAACAAATAGACACATGTGGCATACATGACATAATACACATAGGACGCCACGTAGGACGTAGGACACAAATTTGTAAGGCATAATATATAAATATGCCCTTTAACTTTGCTTCAAATCACATTTATGCCCTTCAACTTTTGGTGTGAACAAGTAGACACTTAAACTTGTATAAAGTTGAACAAATAGACACACATGTCCTACATGACATCATACATGTCATTTTATGTCCTACGTGGTGTCTTACGTGTATTGTGCCAAGTAGGAGTCATGTGTATACTTGTTCAAGTTTATAAAGTTTAAGTGCGCTGCCTACTTGTACATACTCAAAGTTGAAGGGCATAAATGTTAAATGAGGTCAAGTTAAAGGACGCATTTATGTATTATGTCAATTTGTAATGTAGGGTGCCATGTAAGACAAATGTGTCTATTTGTTCAATTTTATACAAATTTAAGTGTCTACTTGTGAACACCCAAAGTTAAAAATCATAGTTGTCAGTTGACGCCAAGTAAAGTGTCGTGTTTATGTATTATGCCAAATGAAATCATTAGCTTCCTCACATTTACTAGTCCTTCCCACCCTCAGTTAATATTTGCAGTGAGTATTGTTTATGTATTTTTAAAGAAGATATTCTTTTTTAAAAAAAAATGTAAGAGTAATGTCAAAAAATGAATAAAGTTATCTCAAGAACATATATATTGCTACAAAAGTTCTATTCCTATGGATTTCAGACACGATTAACTAAAAAATTATTTATATCAATGTCATTTTCTGTAAGAGTTTATTTATATATTTTAGAAAAAATACTACAACTTGGAAAAAAAAATGATAACATAAAATATAAATACCATTACACCAATAATAATAATAAAAAATATGTTTTAAAGCAAAATAATAATAATATTAATAATTAAAAAAAAAAAAGTTAACGCCTGAGGCGTACGTTTTTACGCTCGGGACTTATGCCCCAAATTCTAGGATTTACGCCCTATGAATCTACGACTTCAATTTGTGCCCCAGAGCATTTTTTGGTATGTCCCGCCCTAAGACTCACCCCAAAAACGTTTTTGAAAACACTGGTTAAAAGTGACAAGTAAAAATGAAAAATTATTTTTAGAATAATGGATAAGCAAAAGTAAACAAAGAGAAGTATTTAGACATATATAACATTGGCATAATATATAAATATGTCTTTTAACTTGGTTTCAGTTGACGTTATGCCCTCTAACTTTAAGTGTGCACAAGTAGACACTTAAATTTGTATAAAATTGAACAAGTAGACACATGTGTCCTATGTGACATAATACACTTAGGATGTCATGTAGGACACATAATCGCCATGCAGAACGTTATGTAGGACGAATGTGTTTGTTTATTTAAATTTATATAAGTTTAAGTGTCTACTTGTG